>NC_057797.1:169331040-169388074 GCF_018294505.1 Triticum aestivum | reverse complement strand
GGCCAACATGGGCCTTAGTGGAGGAGAGAGGGCCGGCCAAAGGAGGTGCCCCCCTTGCCAATCCGAATTGGACAAGGGGTGGGGGCGGCGCCCCCCTCCCCTTTCCCTCTCCTACTCCTTCTCTCTTTCCGCCTTTGCTACTCCGGAAAAGGAAAAAAAGCGGGGAATCCTACTAGGACTAGGACTTGGGAGTCCTAGTAGGACTCCCCACACTTTGGCGCCCCTAGGGGGCTAGCCTCCTCCTCCCTCCGTTATATACGGGGGCATGGGGCACCCCAAAGCACAACATACAATCTCTTAGCCGTGTGCGGTGCCCCCTCCATAGTTCAACACCTCGGTCTTATTGTCGTAGTGCCTAGGTGAAGCCTTGTGCCGCAACTTCATCATCATCGTCGCCATGCCGTCATGCTGAAGGAACTCTCCCTCGTCCTCAACTGGATCAAGAGCTCGAGGGACATCACCGTGCTGAACGTGTGCTGAACATAGAGGTGCCATACGTTCTATGCTAGGATCGGTTGGATCGTGAAGACGTTTGACTACATAAACCACGTTACTAAACGCTTCCGCTTTCGGTCTATGAGGGTACGTAGACACACTCTCGCTGTCTCATTGCTATGCATCTCCTAGATAGATCTTGAGTGATCGTAGGAAATTTTTTGAAATACTGCATTCTCCAACAGTAGCATCTGAGCCAGGTCTATGCGTAGATGTTATATGCACGAGTAGAACACAAAGAGTTATGGGCGATAATAGTCATACTTCTTACCACCAACGTCTTACTTTGATTTGGCGGTATTGTTGAATGAAGCGGCCCGGACCGACATTCCATGACCGCGTTCATGAAGACTAGTTCTACCGACGTGCTTCGCACATAGGTGGCTGGCGGGTGACTGTTTCTCCAACTTTAGTTGAATCAAGTTTGACTACGGCCGGTCCTTGTTGATGGTTAAAACAACACACTTGACGGAAAATCGTTGTGGTTTTGATGCGTGGGTAAGAATGGTTCTTGCTAGAAGCCCGTAGCAGCCACGTAAAACTTGCAACAACAAAGTAGAGGACGTCTAACTTGTTTTTGTAGGGCATGTTGTGATGTGATATGGTCAAGACGTGATGAGATATAAATTGTTTTATGAGACGATCATGTTCTGTAAAAGTTATCGGCAACTGGCAGGAGCCTTATGGTTGTCGCTTTATTGTATGAAATGCATCGCCATGTAATTGCTTTACTTTATCACTAAGCGGTAGCGATAGTCATAGAAGCAATAGTTGGCGAGATGACAATGATGCTACGATGGTGATCAAGGTGTCAAGCCGGTGATGATGGAGATCATGACGGTGCTTTGGAGATCGAGATCAAAGGCACAAAATGATGGCCATATCATGTCACATATTTTGTTTGCATGTGATGTTTATCTTTTATGCATCTTATTTCTCTTAGTACGGCGGTAGCATTATAAGATGATCCCTCACTAAATTTCAAGGAACAAGTGTTCTCCCTGAGTATGCACCGTTGCTATAGTTCGTCGTGCCGAGACACCACGTGATGATCGGGTGTGATAAGCTCTACGTTCACATACAACGGGTGCAAGCCAGTTTTGCACGTGCAGAATACTCGGGTTAAACTTGACGAGACTGGCATATGCAGATATGGACTCAGAACACTAAGACCGAAAGGTCGAACGTGAATCATATAGTAGATATGATCAACATAGTGATGTTCACCATTTAAAACTACTCCATCTCACGTGATGATCGGACATGGTTTAGTTGATATGGATCATGTGATCATTTGGATGACTAGAGGGATGTCTATCTAAGTGGGAGTTCTTAAGTAATATGATTAATTGAACTTTAATTTATCTTGAACTTAGTACCTGATAGTATTTACATGTCTATGTTGTAGATCAATAGCTCGCGTATAGCTTCCCCGTTTTATTTATGATATGTTCCTAGAGAAAAATAAGTTGAAAGAGTATAGTAGCAATGATGCGGACTGGGTCTGTGATCTGAGGATTATCCTCATTGCTACATAGAAGAATTGTGTCCTTGATGCACCTCTAGGTGACAGACATATTGCAGGAGCTGATGCAGACATTATGAACATTTGACAACCTCGATATGATGACTACTTGATAGTTTAGTGTGCCATACTTTATGGCTTAGTACCGGGACTTCAAGAACGTTTTGAACGTTGATACGTCTCCAACGTATCTATAATTTATCAAGTATGCATGCAGTTATTTTATCATTCTTGGATGTTTTACAATCATTTTATAGCAACTTTATATCATTTTTTGGGACTAACCTATTGACCCAGTGCCAAGTGCCAGTTGCTGTTTTTGCTTGTTTTTTACATCGCAGAAAATCAATATCAAACGGAGTCCAAACACCGCGAAACTTTTTGTAGATTTTTTATGGACCAGAAGACTCCCGATGGGCCAAAGCTGCACCTGGGGGTGCCCCAAGGGGGCACAACCCACCAGGGCGCCCCTGGGCCCCCAGGCGCGCCCTGGTGGGTTGTTCTCACCTCGGTGGCCTCCCGTACCCCTTCTTTGCACTATAAATTCCCAGATATTCCGAAACCCTTCGGGGTTAACCTAGATCAGAAGTTCCATCGCCGCAAGGCTCTGTAGCCACCAAAAACCAATCTAGACCAGTTCTGGCACCCTGTCGGAGGGGGGAATTATCTCCGGTGGCCATCTTCATCATCCCGATGGCCACCACGATGAGGAGGGAGTAGTCCACCCTCGGGACTAAGGGTTTGTACCAGTAGCTATGTGTTTAATCTCCCCCTCTCATGATCTATATCATGGGCTTTGTTAATATAGTCGGATCATATGATGTTTCTCCCCTCTATACTCTTGTTGTGATGAATTGAGTCTTTACCCTTTGAAGTTTTGTCTTGTCAGATTGAATGTTCAGATATGAAACACATGATGTATGTCTTATGGTATGAATACTTGAGGTGACAATGGGATATCATATTGATTCACTTGATGTATGTTATGGCACTCAACTCACGGATTCCCGGGGTGACATTGGGGTAATTTATTCATAGGGGTTGATGCACGTTTTTATTATCTTTTCTTCGATAGAAACTTTGGGGTCTCCTTGTAGTTCTTTGTGTGGATTGAGTATTATGAATATGAATTTGCTTTGGTGTTATTTCAGTACAAACTCTAGGATAGATCGAACGGAAAGAATAGCTTTGTGTTATTTTAGTACGAACTCTTTAATAGATCGAACGGAAAGAATAGCTTTGAGGTGGTTTTCTACCCTACAAACAATTTCTATCTTTTGTTCTCCGCTAATAGGAACTCAAGAGTGATTCTTTATTGCACTTTGAGGGATAAGCATATGATCCAACTATGTTAGCACTGTTGAGAGGTAGCACTAGTGAAATTACGGACCCTAGGCCTCATTTTTAAGCATTGCAATACCGTTTTTGTGCCCGTTTACTATTTGATACCTTGCTGTTTTTATTAATTCAGATTATAAAAATATATTTCTACCATCTATATTACACTTTTATCACCATCTCTTTGCCGAACTAGTGCACCTATACAATTTGCCATTGTATTGGGTGTGTTGGGGACACAAGAGATTTATTGTATTTGGTTGCAAGGTCATTTGAGAGAGACCATCTTCATCCAACACGTCTCATGGATTGATAAACCTTAAGTCATCCACTTGAGGGAAAATTGCTACTGTCCTACAAAACTCTGCGCTTGGAGGCCCAACACGTGTCTACAACAATAAAGTTGCGTAGTAGACATCAAGCTCTTTTCTGGTGCCGTTGCAGGGGAGGTGAGTGCTTGAAGGTACATCTTTAGATCTTGCAATCAAATCTTTTATTTTCTTGTTTTATCTCTAGTTTGGTTTATAAAAGAAAACTACATAACAAAATGGAATTGAGGTTGCATCATATTATAGATCATCTTTATAATACCTTTCTTGAAAATGATGGATCGAAAAATTGTGCTCAATTGTTAGAATGATAAGTCAATAAAATGTTTGGCACAAAATATTTGAATGATGAGCATGATTGCAATGTTGTTAGTATGAATTCTTTGAATATCCATGATGCTAATGATATGCAAAGCCATAAGCTTGGGATGCTATATTTGATGAATATGATATTTTTAGTTCCCCATGTTTTTATGAGAAAATTTATTATGATGATTGCATGCCTCCTATTTATGATGATTATATTTATGAAAGTGGACTTGGAGAGGTCGTGACTTTATTTAGTGATGAATCCACTATTTTGGATGAGGCTTCAATTGACTATGAGAACAAAGTTGCTATCTATGATGATTATGGTGATGAAATGTATGGTATAAAGAATAATAATAACCATGAAACTTTTCATCAAGATTTTAATTTTCAAACCCATGATAGTTATTTTGTTGAGTTTGCTCCCACTACTATTGATGAGAATAAATTTGCTTATGTGGAGAGTAAGAAAATTTCTATGCTTATGCATCATGAAAAGAGTGCTTTATGTGATAGTTATATTGTTGAATTCATTAATGATGCTGCTGAAAATTATTATGAGACAGGAACATATGCTTCTACATATTGGAATAATATCAAGTTTCCTCTCTATGTGTTGAAAATCTTGAAGTTTTGCTTGTTTTGCCCTCCTATGTTAGTTGATCGTTGTTCCCATAAGTTGTTTTCTCACAAAATCCCTATGCATAGGAAGTGGCTTAGACTTAAATGTGCTTTCCATGTGATTCATGATTCTCTGTTTATGTTTCAATTCTTATCTTTTATGTGAGCATCATTGAAATCATCATGCCTAGCTAAAAGGCATTAAACAAAAGCACTTATTGGGAGACAGCCCTGTTGGAGAACGTAGCAGAAATTCAAAATTTTCCTACGTGTCACCAAGATCTATCTATGGAGAAACCAGCAACGAGGGGAAGGAGAGTGCATCTACATACCCTTGTAGATCGCTAAGCGGAAGCGTTCAAGTGAACGGGGTTGATGGAGTCGTACTCGTCGTGATTCAAATCACCGATGATCCTAGTGCCGAACGGACGGCACCTCCGCGTTCAACACACGTACAGCCCGGTGATGTCTCCCACGCCTTGATCCAGCAAGGAGAAAGGGAGAGGTTGAGGAAGACTCCAACCAGCAGCAGCACAACGGCGTGGTGGTGATGGAGGAGCGTGGCTATCCTGCAGGGCTTCGCCAAGCACCACGGGATATGAGGAGAAAAGAGAGGGAGGGCTGCACCATCAGGCAGAGATCAAATCGTGTGTTATGGGCAGCCCCATGCCTCAATATATATAGGGGAGAGGGAGGAGGGTGCGCCCCCTCTAGGGTTCCCACCCCTAGAGGGGCGGCAGCCCTAGATGGGAAAAGGGGGAGGCGGCCAAGAGGGGAGAGAGGGGAGGCGCCCACTATGTGGGCCTTAAGGCCCATCTGGACTAGGGTTTGCCCCCTCCCACTCTCCCTTGCACCTTGAGCCCCTTGTGGGGGGCGCACCATCCCACCTAGGGGCTGGTCCCCTCCCACACTTGGCCCATGCAGCCTTCTGGGGCAGGTGGCCCCACTTGGTGGACCCCCGGGACCCTCCCGGTGGTCCCGGTACATTACCGATATCGCCCGAAACTTTTCCGGTGACCAAAACAGGACTTCCCATATATAAATCTTTACCTCCGGACCATTCCAGAACTCCTCGTGATGTCCGGGATCTCATCCGGGACTCCAAACAACATTCGGTTACCACATACAAGCTTCCTTTATAACCCTAGCGTCATTGAACCTTAAGTGTGTAGACCCTACGGGTTCGGGAGACAAGCAGACATGACCGAGACGTTCTCCGGTCAATAACCAACAGCGGGATCTGGATACCCATGTTGGCTCCCACATGCTCCACGATGATCTCATCGGATGAACCACGATGTCAAGGACTTAATCAATCCCGTATACAATTCCCTTTGTCTAACGGTATTGTACTTGCCCGAGATTCGATCGTCGGTATACCGATACCTTGTTCAATCTCGTTACCGGCATGTCTCTTTACTCGTTCCATAACACATCATCCCGTGATCAACCCCTTGGTCACATTGTGCACATTATGATGATGTCCTACCGAGTGGGCTCAGAGATACCTCTCTGTTTACACGGAGTGACAAATCCCAGTCTCGATTCGTGCCAACCCAACAGACACTTTCGGAGATACCTGTAGTGCACCTTTATAGCCACCCAGTTACGTTGTGACGTTTGGTACACCCAAAGCATTCCTACGGTATCCGGGAGTTGCACAATCTCATGGTCTAAGGAAATGATACTTGACATTAGAAAAGCTTTAGCATACGAACTACACGATCTTTGTGCTAGGCTTAGGATTGGGTCTTGTCCATCACATCATTCTCCTAATGATGTGATCCCGTTATCAATGACATCCAATGTCCATAGCCAGGAAACCATGACTATCTGTTGATCACAACGAGCTAGTCAACTAGAGGCTCACTAGGGACATATTGTGGTCTATGTATTCACACGTGTATTACGATTTCCGGATAATACAGTTATAGCATGAATAAAAGACTATTATCATGAACAAAGAAATATAATAATAACATATTTATTATTGCCTCTAGGGCATATTTCCAACAGTCTCCCACTTGCACTAGAGTCAATAATCCAGTTCACATTGATATGTGATTAACACTCAAGGTCACATCCCCATGTGACTAACACCCAAGAGTTCTGGGTTTGATCATGTTATGCTTGTGAGAGAGGTTATAGTCAACGGGTCTGAACCTTTCAGATCCGTGTGTGCTTTACAAATCTCTATGTCATCTCCTAGATGCAGCTACCACGCTCTATTTGGAGCTATTCCAAATAACTGTTCTACTTGGAGCTATTCTAAATTGTTGCTCCATTATACGTATCCGGTATCTCTACTCAGAGCTATCTGGATAGGTGTCAAGCTTGCATCGGCGTAACCCTTTACGACGAACTCTTTTACCACCTCCATAATCGAGAAAATTCCTTAGTCCACTAGTTACTAAGGATAACTTTGACCGCTGTCCTGTGATCCATTCTTGGATCACTCTTGTACCCCTTGACTGACTCATGGCAAGGCACACTTCAGGTGCGGTACTCAGCATGGCATACTG
This sequence comes from Triticum aestivum, assembly GCF_018294505.1. Lineage (NCBI taxonomy): Eukaryota > Viridiplantae > Streptophyta > Magnoliopsida > Poales > Poaceae > Triticum > Triticum aestivum. Next base: position 169,380,935 of record NC_057797.1, on the reverse strand, counting down.
TAGAGCCTATGTCTTAAGCATAGGGGACGACCTTTGTCCTTTCTCTCTATTCTGCCGTGGTTGAGCTTTAAGTCTTAACTTCATACCTTACAACCCAGGCAAGAACTTCTTCTTTGACTGATCCATCTTGAACACCTTCAAGATCATGTCAAGGTATGTGCTCATTTGAAAGTATTATTAAGCATTTTGATCTATCCTTATAGATCTTGATGCTCAATGTTCAAGTAGCTTAATCCAGGCTTTCCATTGGAAAACACTTTCAAATAACCCTATATGCTTTCCAGAAATTCTACGTCATTTCTGATCCATAATATGTCAACAACATATACTCATCAGAAATTCTATAGTGCTCCCACTCACTTCTTTGGAAATACAAGTTTCTCATAAACTTTGTATAAACCCAAAATCTTTGATCATCTTATCAAAGTGCACATTCCAACTCCGAGATGCTTACTCCAGTCCATGGAAGGATCGCTAGAGCTAGCATACCTTTTAGCATCCTTAGGATCGACAAAACCTTTCTGATTGTATCACATACAACCTTTCCTTACGAATGTTGGTAAGGAAACTCGTTTTGACATCCATCTGCCAGATTTCATAAATGCAGCTTATGCTAACATGATTCCGACGGACTTAAGCATCACTACGGATGAGAAAATCTCATTGTAGTCAACTCCTTGAACTTGTGAAAAACTCTTCGCCACAAGTCGAGCTTCATAGATGGTGACATTACCATCCACGTCCGTCTTCATCTTAAAAGATCCATTTATCTTAATGGCTTGCCGATCATTGGGCAAGTCCACCAAAGTCCATGCTTTGTTCTGATACATGGATCCTATCTCGGATTTCATGGTTTCTTAACCATTTGTCGGAATTTGGGCCCACCATCACTTCTCCATAGCTCGTAGGTTCATTGTTGTCTAGCAACATGACCTTCAAGACAGGATTACCGTACCACTCTGAAGTAGTACGTATCCTTGTCACCCTACGAGGTACGGCAGTGACTTGATCCGAAACTTCATGATCACTATCATAAGCTTCTACTTCAATTGGTGTAGGTGCCACAGGAACAACTTCCTATGCCCTGCTACACACTAGTTGAAGTGACGGTTCAATAACCTCATCAAGTCTCCACCATCCTCCCACTCAACTCTTTCGAGAGAAACCTTTCCTCGAGAAAGGACCCGATTCAAGAAACAATCCATATTGCTTTCGGATCTGAATTAGGAGGTATACCCAACTGTTTTGGGTGTCCTATGAAGATGTATTTTATCCGCTTTGGGTTCGAGCTTATCAATCCTGAAACTTTTTCACATAAGCGTCGCAGCCCCAAACCTTTAAGAAACGACAACTTAGGTTTCTCCAAACAGTGTCGTCTCAACGGAATTACGTGGTGCCCTATTTAAAGTGAGTGCGGGTGTCTCTAATGCCTAACCCATGAACGATAGTGGTAATTCGATAAGAGACATCATGGTACCCACCATATCCAATAGGGTGCAACTATGATGTTCGGACACACCATCACACTATGGTGTTCCAGGCGGTATTAATTGTAAAACAATTTCCACAATGTCTTAATTGCGTGCCAAAACTCGTAACTCAGATATTCATCTCTATGATCATATCATAGACATTTTATCCTCTTGTCACAATGATCTTCCACTTCACTCTGGAATTACTTGAACCATTCAATAATTCAGACTTGTGTTTCATCAAGTAAATATTCTCAACATCTACTCGAATCATCTGTGAAGTAAGAACATAACGATATTCACTGCATGCCTCAGCACTCATTGGATTGCACACATCATAATGTGTTACTTCCAACGAGTTGCTATCTTGTTCCGTCTTACTAAAACGAGGCTTTCAGTCATCTTGCCCATGTGGTATGATTTGCATGTCTCGAGTGATTCAAAATCAAGTGAGTTCAAATGGTTCATTTGCATGGAGTTTCTTCATGCATATACACCAATAGACATGGTTCGCATGTCTCAAACTTTTCAAAAATGAGTGAGTCCAAAGATCCATCAACATGGAGCTTCTTCATGCATTTTATACCGATATGACTTATGTGGCAGTGCCACAAGTAGGTGGTACTATCATTACTATCTTTTGGCATGTGCATGTGTATCACTATGATCGAGATTTCAATGAACCATTCATTTTAGGTGCAAGACCATTGAAGGTATTATTCAAATAAATAGAGTAACCATTATTCTCTTTAAATGAATAACCGTATTGCGATAGTCATAATCCAATCATGTCTATGCTCAACGCAAACACCAATCTCGATGGTAGAGGGAGCGTGCGATGCTTGATCATATCAACATTGGAAACACTTCGAACACATATCGTCAGCTCACCTTTAGCTAGTCTCTGTTTATTCCGTAGCTTTTATTTCGAGTTACTAACACTTAGCAACCGAACCGGTATCTAGTACCCTAGTGCTACTAGGAGTACTAGTAAAGTACACATCAACACAATGTATATCCAATATACTTCTATCGACCTTGCCAGCCTTCTCATCTACCAAGTATCTAGGGTAATTCTGCTCCAGTGGCTGTTCCCTTTATTACAGAAGCACTTAGTCTCGGGTTTGGGTTCAACCTTGGGTTTCTTCACTAGAGCAGCAGCTGAATTGCCGTTTCATGAAGTATCCCTTTGTTCCCTTGCCCTTCTTGAAACTAGTGGTTTCACCAACCATCAACAATTGATGCTCCTTCTTGATTTCTACTTTCGCGGTGTCAATCATCGCGAATATTTCAAGGATCATCATATCTATCTCTGATATGTTATAGTTCATCACGAAGCTCTAGTAGCTTGGTGGCAATGACTTTGGGGAAACATCACTATCTCATCTGGAAGATCAACTCCCACTCGATTCAAGTGATTGTTGCACTCAGACAATCTGAGCACAAGCTCAACGATTGAGCTATTGTCCCTTAGTTTGCAGGCTAAGAAAATCGTCGGAGGTCTCATACCTCTTGACGTGGGCACGAGCCTGAAATCCCAATTTCAGCCCTTGAAACATCTCATATGTTCCGCGATGTTTCGAAAACGTCTTTAGTGCCTCAACTCTAAACCGTTCAACTGAACTATCACGTAGTTATCAAAACGTGTATGTCCGATGTTCGCAACATCCACAAACGACGTTTGGGGTTCAGCACACTGAGCAGTGCATTAAGGACATAAGCTTTCTACTGTCCGCATAATTGCTACTATCAACTTTCAACTATATTTTCTCTAGGAACATATCTAAACAGTGGAACTAAAGCGCAAGCTTACGACATAATTTGCAAAAGGTCTTTTGACTATGTTCAGGATAATTAAGTTCATCTTATGAACTCCCACTCATATAGACATCCCTCTGGTCATCTAAGTGATTACATGATCCGAGTCAACCAGGCCGTGTCCGATCATCACGTGAGACGGACTAGTCATCATCGGTGAACATCTTCATGTTGATCGTATCTACTATACGACTCATGTTCGACCTTTCGGTCTCTGTGTTCCGAGGCCATGTCTGTACATGCTAGGCTCGTCAAGTTAACCCTAAGTGTTTCGCGTGTGTAAATCTGTCTTACACCCGTTGTATGTGAACGTAAGGATCTATCACACCCGATCATCACGTGGTGCTTCAAAACGACGAACTTTAGCAACGGTGCACAGTTAGGGGAGAACACTTCTTGAAATTGTTGTAAGGGATCATCTTATTTACTACCGTCGTTCTAAGTAAACAAGATGCATAAACATGATAAACATCACATGCAATCAAATAGTGACATGATATGGCCAATATGATTTTGCTCCTTTTGATCTCCATCTTCGGGGCTCCATGATCATCATCGTCACCGGCATGACACCATGATCTCCATCATCATGATCTCCATCATCGTGTCTTCATGAAGTTGTCTCGCCAACTATTACTTCTACTACTATGGCTACCGGTTAGCAATAAAGTAAAGTAATTACATGGCGTTGTTCAATGACACGCAGGTCATACAATAAATTTAAGACAACTCCTATGGCTCCTGTCGGTTGTCATACTCATCGACATGCAAGTCGTGAATCCTATTACAAGAACATGATCAATCTCATACATCACATATCATTCATCACATTCTTCTTGGCCATATCACATCACAAAGCATACCCTGCAAAAACAAGTTAGACGTCCTCTAATTGTTGTTTGCATGTTTTACGTGGCTGCTATGGGTTTCTAGCAAGAACGTTTCTTACCTACGCAAAACCACAATGTGATATGCCAATTGCTATTTACCCTTCATAAGGACCCTTTTCATCGAATCTGTTCCGACTAAAGTGGGAGAGACTGGCACCCGCTAGCCACCTTATGCACCAACTGCATGTCATTCGGTGGAACCTGTCTCACGTAAGAGTACGTGTAAGGTCGGTCCGGGCCGCTTCATCCCACAATACCGTCGAAACAAGATTGGACTAGTAACGGTAAGCATATTGACCAACATCAACACCCACAACTACTTTGTGTTCTACTCATGCAAAGAATCTACGCAATAGACCTAGCTCATGATGCCACTGTTGGAGAACGTAGCAGAAATTCAAAATTTTCCTACGTGTCACCAAGATCTATCTATGGAGAAACCAGCAACGAGGGGAAGGAGAGTGCATCTACATACCCTTGTAGATCGCTAAGCGGAAGCGTTCAAGTGAACGGGGTTGATGGAGTCGTACTCGTCATGATTCAAATCACCGATGATCCTAGTGCCGAACGGACGGCACCTCCGCGTTCAACACACGTACAGCCCGGTGACGTCTCCCACGCCTTGATCCAGCAAGGAGAGAGGGAGAGGTTGAGGAAGACTCCAACCAGCAGCAGCACAACGGCGTGGTGGTGATGGAGGAGCGTGGCTATCCTACAGGGCTTCGCCAAGCACCACGGGATATGAGGAGAAAAGAGAGGGAGGGCTGCACCATCAGGCAGAGATCAAATCGTGTGTTATGGGCAGCCCCATGCCTCAATATATATAGGGGAGAGGGAGGAGGGTGCGCCCCCTCTAGGGTTCCCACCCCTAGAGGGGCGGCATCCCTAGATGGGAAAAGGGGGAGGCGGCCAAGAGGGGAGAGAGGGGAGGCGCCCACTAGGTGGGCCTTAAGGCCCATCTGGACTAGGGTTTGCCCCCTCCCACTCTCCCTTGCACCTTGAGCCCCTTGTGGGGGGCGCACCAGCCCACCTAGGGGCTGGTCCCCTCCCACACTTGGCCCATGCAGCCTTCTGGGGCAGGTGGCCCCACTTGGTGGACCCCCGGGACCCTCCCGGTGGTCCCGGTACATTACCGATATCGCCCGAAACTTTTCCGGTGACCAAAATAGGACTTCCCATATATAAATCTTTACCTCCGGACCATTCCGGAACTCCTCGTGACGTCCGGGATCTCATCCGGGACTCCAAACAACATTCGGTTACCACATACAAGCTTCCTTTATAACCCTAGCGTCATCGAACCTTAAGTGTGTAGACCCTACGGGTTCGGGAGACAAGCAGACATGACCGAGACGTTCTCCGGTCAATAACCAACAGCGGGATCTGGATACCCATGTTGGCTCCCACATGCTCCATGATGATCTCATCGGATGAACCACGATGTCAAGGACTTAATCAATCCCGTATACAATTCCCTTTGTCTAACGGTATTGTACTTGCCCGAGATTCAATCGTCGGTATACCGATACCTTGTTCAATCTCGTTACCGGCATGTCTCTTTACTCGTTCCGTAACACATCATCCCGTGATCAACCCCTTGGTCACATTGTGCACATTATGATGATGTCCTACCGAGTGGGCCCAGAGATACCTCTCCGTTTACCCGGAGTGACAAATCCCAGTCTCAATTCGTGCCAACCCAACAGACACTTTCGGAGATACCTGTAGTGCACCTTTATAGCCACCCAGTTATGTTGTGACGTTTGGTACACCCAAAGCATTCCTACGGTATCCGGGAGTTGCACAATCTCATGGTCTAAGGAAATGATACTTGACATTAGAAAAGCTTTAGCATATGAACTACACGATCTTTGTGCTAGGCTTAGGATTGGGTCTTGTCCGTCACATCATTCTCCTAATGATGTGATCCCGTTATCAATGACATCCAATGTCCATAGCCAGGAAACCATGACTATCTGTTGATCACAACGAGCTAGTCAACTAGAGGCTCACTAGGGACATATTGTGGTCTATGTATTCACATGTGTATTACGATTTCCGGATAATACAGTTATAGCATGAATAAAAGACTATTATCATGAACAAAGAAATATAATAATAACATATTTATTATTGCCTCTAGGGCATATTTCCAACAAGACCAACACCTTTACCTATTTGTTTTTGTGTGTTCACATGATTAGGCTACTGTAGTAATCATGTTTTATAGCTTTTGTTTCAATAAAGTGCCAAGTAAAACCTTTGGGATGGCTTACGGTGATAGTTGATTTGATCTTGCTGAAAAACAGAAACTTTTGTGCTCAGGAGAACAATTCTAGTTTTTAACAGAAGCGTGATAAAATTTTGATTCTTTTTGCAGAATATTAATAGACAAATTGCTCAGGCTGTCCTAATTTTTCAGAATTTTTGGAGTAGCAGAAGTATGGTCGGAGTACAGATTACTACAGAATGTTCTGTTTTTGACAGATTTTGTTTTCAATGCATAGTTTGCTTGCTTTCTAGTTTTTATGGCTTATATTGCTCAATATAAATTGTGGAAATGATATGATACAGTAGGCATTGTATGAGAACAATTATGAATCTTGTCCTTGGTAGTACCAAAAGTGGAATGGTTTGCTCTTTATCATACTAACCTATCTCACAAAGTTCTGTTAAATTTTGTGTGATTGAAGTTTTCAAGTTTTGGGTGAGATATCGATATGAGGATAATAAGGAGTGACAAGAACCTAAGGTTGGGGATGACCAAGTCACCCGCAAGGAAATATTCAAGGAAGATCCAAGCAACTAAGCTTGGGGATGCCCCGGAAGGCATCCCCTCTTTCGTCTCCAACATTATCGGTAACCTCACTTGGAGCTATGTTTTCATTCATCACATGATATGTGTTTTGCTTGGAGCATCAATTTATCTGGTAGTATTTGGTTGTTGTTATTAATAATAATGTTTTTCATCTTTTATTCCAATAATAGTGGCAATGATAGCCTTTGCCATGCTTATTTTGCAAGTATACATGTTGCTGTTTGAAAACAAAAAGTATACCGTTGTTGCAAAAATTCCCTAGAAAATTCAGAATGTGATAAAATGTTGAAATTATTTGCAGAATGAGATCTGATAAATTTTATACAATGTGGCAAATTTTCATAACTTCTGGAGTTACGGAAGTATTGATACTCTTACATTCTTTACAGACTGTACTGTTTTGGCAGATTGCTGTTTTGGTTGCATTGTTTGCATATGTTTGCTTATTTAATGCTTCTATTTGCGGATAAGAGTATTAAATATGCAGAGGCATTTAGTATGCAATTTTGAATAATAATTTTAGTGGTTTGCTACAGTAGAGAATGATAAGGTTTTTGCATTGCTTTATACTAACTTATCTCACGAGTTCTTGTTGAGTTTTGTGTGGATGAAAATTTTAAGATTTAGGGAAACCGTGATATAAAAGGAATTAAGGAGACACAAAATTTCAAGCTTGGGGATGCCCAAGGCATCCCAAGTTAATATTTCAAGAAGTCTCAAGCATCTAAGCTTGGGGATGCCCCGGTAGGCATCCCACCTTTCTTCTTCAACAATTATCGGTTAGTATCGGTTGATCCTAAGTTTTTGCTTCTTCACATGATGTGTGCTATTGTAGAAATTTCATTTTGTTTTGTTTCCTTGCTTTTTTAATAGAATACTTATATCTAAAAGTTTTTAAATAAAATAGAGTCCTCAAATAGTTGCCAGGGAGGCTAAGTAAGCGGCTTTCACATCCCATCAACGAAGCTCTTTTCTATGGAATTACTCTTGTACTTCACTTATATCCTATGAGTAAATTGTTGAATAAATTGAATGTCATGAAGTCAAAATCATATCATGCCTAGTGGTAGCTTCACATTAGGTTTAGGAAGCGAAATCTTTTGAGGCTTGACAATCACAATATTGGTCATACAAGCAATTCACGAATAATTAGTATAAGGAAGAGAACTTTCACATATAAATACACAATCATGGAAATATTTTGTGATTGTGAGCCCCCATCAAAATATTATATGCCAAAATTGTTGACATTGAACAAGGAAGACAACGTAATGGTTTATGTTTGTTCATATTCGCATAAAAGTTATATTGTCATAGATCCTTCAACTTATGGTGCTTGCCCCCCATCTTTGCTAGCCAAAAAATCCGCACCAAGTAGAGATACTACTTGTGCATCCAAAAACCCTTAAAGCCAAATCTTATTTTCAAGAGTCCACCATACCTACCTAAGGATTGAGCAAGATTCTTCAAGTAAGTTGTCATTGATGCAATAAGGCAATAAAAATTGCTTCTAAAAGTGTGAGATCATTTAGTGTAAGAGAAAATGGAGCGTTATACGAACTTGTGATGGCAAAGAATAAATGTGACAGACTGCATAATAAATGTTGCTATCATAAGGGGCAATACAACGTGACATTCTTTTGCACTAAGGGGTTGAGCATACAAACAAACAAGTGCATGACAACCTCTACTTCCCTCTGCGAAGGGCCTATCTTTTACTTTTCAGTATTTACTTTTATGCAAAGAGTCAAAGTTTTTCTCTTTATTCCTTTTTATTTTTCTCTTTTGGCAAGCATCATGTGGTGAGGAAAGATCTAGGCACATATGTCCAGTTGAATATGGGTGGCATGAGTTATTACTGTTAACATCACCCTTGAGGTGAATACGTTGGGAGGCAAAACAATAAGCCCCTATCTTTCTATGTGTCCGGTTGAAACGTTTTGCTCATGTGTACGCGGTGAGTGTTAGCAATCATAGAAGACTATATGATGGTTGATTATGTGGAGCTCTTACTTAAACTCTGTTGAATAAGCTGAATTGCAATTTCTTGGTGACTAAGAACATAGGTTGTTGGGTTTTAAGAGAATTCATTGTTTGAACCTTAACATGTGAATTGGTTGCCACTATAACATGAAAAGTTTTATAAGAAAGAATTGCTATTATGATGCTAGGAAAAGTGATTGAAATTATCGTTGATCAAACTTGTGCACTTTGCTAGCATTCACACTTCATAAATTATTTCTTTTATCATTTACCTACTCGAGGACGAGTAGGAATTAAGCTTGGGGATGCTGATACGTCTCCAATGTATCTATAATTTATGAAGTATTCATGATGTTATTTTATCATTCTTGGATGTTTTACAATTATTTTATAGCAACTTTATATCATTTTTTGGGACTAACCTATTGACCCAGTGCCAACTGCCAGTTGATGTTTTTTGCTTGTGTTTTACATCGCAGAAAATCAATATCAGACGGAGTCCAAACACCACGGAACTTTTTGTGGATTTTGTATGGACCAGAAGACTCCCGATGGTCCAGAGCTGCACCTAGGGGTGCCCCGAGGGGGACACAACCCACCAGGGTGTGCATGGGCCCCCAGGCGCGCCCTGGTGGGTTGTGCTCACCTCGGTGGCCTCCCGTACCCCTTCTTTGCACTATAAATTCCCAAATATTCCGAAACCCTTCGGGGTTAACCTAGATCAGAAGTTCCGCCGCCCCAAGGCTCTATAGCCACCAAAAACCAATCTAGACCCATTCCAGCACCCTGCCGGAGGAGGGGATCATCTCCGGTGGCCATCTTCATCATCCTGGCGGCCACCACGATGAGGAGGGAGAAGTCCACCCTTGGGAATGAGGGTTTTTACCAGTAGCTATGTGTTTAATATCTCCCTCTCATGATCTATATCATGGGCTTTGTTAATATAGTCGGATCATATGATGTTTCTCCCCAATATACTCTTGTTGTGATGAATTGAGTCTTTACCCTTTGAAGTTTTGTCTTGTCGGATTGAATGTTCAGATATGAGAACACATGATGTATGTCTTGCGATATGAATACTTGAGGTGACAATGGGATATCATATTGATTCACTTGATGTATGTTATGGCACTCAACTCATAGATTCTCGAGGTGACATTGGGGTAATTTATGCATAGGGATTGATGCATGTTTTTATTATCTTTTCTCCAATAGAAACTTTGGGGTCTCCTTGTAGTTCTTTGTGTGGATTGAGTATTATGAATATGAATTTTCTTTGGTGTTATTTTAGTATGAACTCTAGGATAGATCGAATGGAAAGAATAGCTTTGTGTTATTTTAGTACGAACTCTTGAATAGATTGAACGGAAAGAATAGCTTTGAGGTGGTTTCGTACCCTACAAACAATTTCTATCTTTTGTTCTCCACTAATAGGAACTCGGGAGTGATTCTTTATTGCACTTTGAGGGATAATCATATGATCCAACTATGTTAGCACTGTTGAGAGGTTGCACTAGTGAAAGTACGGACCCTAGGCCTCATTTTCAAGCATTGCGATACCGTTTTTGTGCCTGTTTACTATTAGATACCATGCTGTTTTTATTTATTCAGATTATAAAGATATATTTCTACCATCCATATTACACTTTTATCACCATCTCTTCGCCGAAGTAGTGCACCTATACAATTTTCCATTGTATTGAGTGTGTTGGGGACACAAGAGATTTCTTGTATTTGGTTGTAGGGTCATTTGAGAGAGATCACCTTCATCCTACACCTCTCACGGATTGATAAACCTTAGGTCATCCACTTGAGGGAAAATTGCTACTGTCCTACAAAACTCTGCGCTTGGAGGCCCAACACGTGCCTACAAGAATAAAGTTGCGTAGTAGACATCAAACGCCATGGAGCATATGAGATGTTCCAAGAGCTAAAATTTGTATTTCATACTCATGCCCGTGTTACGAGGTATGAGACCTCTGACAAGTACTTTGCCTACAAGATGGAGGAGGATAGCTCAACTAGTGAGCATGTGCTCAGAATGTCTGAGTACTACATTCACTTGAATCAAGTGGGAGTTAATCTTCCAGATAAGATAGTGATTGACAGAGTTCTCTAGTCACTATCACCAAGTTACTAGAACTTTGTGATGAACTATAAACATGCAAGGGATAATGGAAACGATTCCCAAGCTCGTCGCGATGCTTAAATCGGCGAAGGTAGAAATCAAGATAAAACATCAAGCGTTGATGGTTGACAAGACCACTAGTTTCGAGTAAAAAGGCAAGGGAAAGAAAGGGGACTTCAAGAAGAATGGCAAGCAAGTTGCCACTCCCATGAAGAAGCCCAAAGCTAGACCTAAGCTTGAAACAGAGTGCTTCTACTGCAAAGGGAATGGTCACTGGAAGCGGAACTATCCCAAATACTTGGCGGATAAGAAGGATGGCAAAGTGAACAAAAGTATATTTGATATACAAGTTATTGATGTGTACTTTACTAGTGTTCATAGTAACTCTAGAGTATTTGATATAGGTTCAGTTGGTAAGAGTAGTAACTTGAAACAGGAGTTGCAAGATAAACAAAGACTAGTTAAGGACGAGGTGACGATGTGTGTTGGAAGTAATTCCAAGGTTGATACGATCACCATCGCACACTCCCTCTACCTCCGGGATTAGAATTGAACCTAAATAAATGTTATTTGGTGTTTGCGTTGAGCATTAATATGATTAGATCATGTTTATTGCAACATGGTTATTCATCTAAGTCAGAGAATAATTGTTGTTCTATTTATATGAATAAAACCTTCAATGGTCTTACACCCAATGTGAATGGTTTATTGAATCTCGATCGTTGTGATACACATATTCATAATATTGATGCCAAACGATGCAAAATTGATAATGGTAGTGCAAAATAATTGTGGCACTGCCGTTTAGGTCATATTGGTGTAAAGCGCATGAAGAAACTCCATGTTGATGGGCTTTTGGAATCACTTGATTATGAATCACAGGATGCTTGCGAACCATGCCTCATGAGAAAGATGACTAAGACTCCATTCTCCAGAGCAATGGAGCAAGCCACTGACTTATTGGAAATAATACATACTGATGTATGCGGTCCGATGAGTGTTGAGGCTCGCAGCGGGTATCGTTATTTTCTGACCTTCACAGATGATTTGAGCAGATATGGGTATATCTACTTAATGAAACATAAGTCTGAAACATTCGAAAAGTTCAAAGAATTTCAGAGTGAAGTAGAAAATCATCGTATACAAGAAAATAAAATTTCTATGATCTGATCGTGGAGGTGAATATTTGAGTTATGAGTTTGGTTTTCATTTGAAACAATGTGGAATAGTTTCGCAACTCACGCCACCTGGAACACCACAGCTTAATGGTGTGTCTGAACATCATAACCGTACTTTATTAGATATAGTGCGATCTATGATGTCTCTTACTGAATTACCGCTATCATTTTAGGGGTTATGCATTGGAGACAGCTGCATTCACGTTAAATAAGGCACCATCTAAATCCGTTAAGACGTAACCGTATGAACTATGGTTTGGCAAGAAACCAAAGTTGTCGTTTCTTAAAGTTTGGCATTGCGATGCTTATGTGAAAAAGTTTCAAACCGATAAGCTCGAACCCAAATCGTAGAAATGCATATTCATAGGATACCCAAAGGAGACTGTTGGGTACACCTTCTATCACAGATCCGAAGGCAAGATATTTGTTGCTAAGAATGGATCCTTTCTAGAGAAGGAGTTTCTTTCGAAAGAAGTGAGTGGGAGGAAAGTAGAACTTGATGATGTAATTGTACCTTCTCCCAAATTGGAAATTAGTTCATCACAGAAACTAGTTCCAGTGATTCCTACACCAATTAGTGAGGAAGCTAATGATGATGATCATGAAACTTCAGATCAAGTTACTACATAACCTCAGAGGTCAACTAGAGTACGGTCCGCACCAGAGTGGTACGGTAATCCTGTTCTGGAAGTCATGTTACTAGACCATGATGAACCTACGAACTATGAGGAAGTAATGATGCGCCCAGATTCCGCGAAATGGCTCGAGGCCATGAAATCTGAGATGGGATCCATGTATGAGAACAAAGTATGGACTTCGATTGACTTGCCCGATGATCAGCGAGCCATTGAGAATAAATGGATCTTCAAGAGGAAGATGGACGCTGATAGTAGTGTTATTATCTACAAAGCTCGAATTGTCGCAAAAGGTTTTCGACAAGTTCAAGGTGTTGACTACGATGAGATTTTCTCACTCGTAATGATGCTTAAAAGCCTGTCCGAATCATGTTAGCAGTTGCCGCATTTTATGGAATATGGCAAATGGATGTCAAAATTGTATTCCTTAATGGATTTATTAAAGAAGAGTTGTATATGATGCAACAAGAAGGTTTTGTCAATCATAAAGGTGCTAACAAAGTGTGCAAGCTCCAGCGATCCATCTATGGACTGGTGCAATCATCTCGGAGTTGGAATATACGCTTTGATAAGGTGATCAAGGCATATGCTTTTATACAGACTTTTAGTGAAGCCTGTATTTACAAGAAAGTGAGTGGGAGTACTACAGTCTTTCTGATAAGTATATGTGAATGACATATTGTTGATCATAAATGATGTAGAATTTTCTGGAAAGCATAAAGGAGTGTTTGAAAGGAGTTTTTTAAATAAAGACCTCGGTGAAGCTGCTTACATATTGAGCATCAAGATCTACAGATATAGATCAAGACGCTTGACTAGTTTTTTCAATGAGTTCGTACCTTGACAAGCTTTTTGAAGTAGTACAAAATGGAACACTCAAAGAAGGAGTTCTTGCCTGTGTTGCAAGGTGTGAAGTTGAGTAAAGACTCAAAACCCGACCACGACAGAAAATAGAAAGAGAATGAAAAGTCATTCCATATGCCTCAGTCATAGGTTCTGTAAAGTATGTTATGTTGTGTACCAGACCTATTGTGTACCTCACCATGAGTTTGGCAAGAGGGTACAATAGTGATCCAGGAGTGGATCACTAGACAACGGTCAAAATTATCATTAGTGGAATAAGGATATGTTTCTCGGTTATGGAGGTGACAAAAAATTCATCATAAAGGGTTACGTCGATGCAAGTTTTGACATTGATCCGGATGACTCTAAGCCTCAATCTGGATACATATTGAAAGTGGGAGCAATTGGCTAGAGTAGCTCCGTGCAGAGCATTGTAGACATAGAAAATTGCCAAAATACATACGGCTCTGAATGTGGCAGACCCGTTGACTAAACTTCTCTCACAAGCAAAACATGATCACACCTTAGTACTCTTTGGGTGTTAATCACATAGCGATGTGAACTAGATTACTGACTCTAGTAAACCCTTTGGGTGTTAGTCACATGGAGATATGAACTAATCACATAAAGATGTGAACTATTGGTGTTAAATCACATGACGATGTGAACTAGATTATTGACTCTAGTGCAAGTGGGAGACTAAAGGAAATATGCCCTAGAGGCAATAATAAAGTTTTTATTTATATTTCCTTATATCATGATAAATGTTTATTATTCATGCTAGAATTGTATTAACCAGAAACTTGATACATGCGTGGATACATGATGTCGCTTGAAGCTACATCCGTATTTCCCCAAAGAGGAAGGGATGATGCAGCACAACGGCGGTAGGTATTTCCCTCAGATGTGAAACCAAGGTTATCGAAACAGTAGGAGAACCAAGCAACACAACGTAAACAGCACCTACACACAAATAACAACTTCTCGCAACCCGACGTGTTAAAGGGGTTGTCAATCCCTTCCGGGGTACGGCGCCTCAAGATAGGCAAACGGACGTGAGATAAATTTGTAGTAGATTGATAGATCGATCGCCAAGTAAATAAATAAAAATAAATTGCAGCAAAGTATTTTTGGATTTTTGGTTTAGTAGATCTGAAAGTAAACGCAAAGGAAAATAGACCGCAAAGGCAAATAATATGAGAAAGAGACCCGGGGCCGTAGGTTTCACCAGTGGCTTCTCTCAAGAAAAATAGCAAAAGGTGGGTGAACAACTTACTGTTGGGAAATTGATAGAACTTCAAATACTCATGACGATATCCAAGCAATGATCATTATATAGGCATCACGTCCAAGATTAGTAGACCGACTCCTGCCTGCATCTACTACTATTACTCCACACATCGACCGCTATCCAGCATGCATCTAGTGTGTTAAGTTCATGGAGAAACGGAGTAATGCAATAAGAACGATGATATGATGTAGACAAGATCTATCTATGTAGAGATAGACCCCATCGTTTTATCCTTAGTTGCAACGATACATACGTGTCGGTTCCCTTTCTGTCACTGGGATCAAGCACCGTAAGATCGACCCACTACAAAGCACCTCTTCCCATTGCAAGATAAATAGATCAAGTTGGCCAAAAAAAACCCAAATATCGGAGAAGAAATATGAGGCTATAAGAGATCATGCGTAAAAGAGATCAAAGAAACTCAAATACTTTCATGGATATAAAAAGATAGATCTGGCAATCGTACAACAACGTCCTAAACAAACGGTTTAAAACCCCTTTCCGCGAAGACATTTGGAACCGTCGCCAAGTGAGTGTGTGCGATAGGGTGTCCTTCCCACACGACCCAGAAATCGTCGGGGATAGGCCCTTGATAACCCACAAGTATAGGGGATCGCAACAGTTTTCGAGGGTAGAGTATTCAACCCAAATATATTGATTCGACACAAGGGGAGCCAAAGAATATTCTCAAGTATTAACAGCTGAGTTGTCAATTCAACCACACCTGGAAACTTAATATCTGCAGCAAAGTGTTTAGTAGCAAAGTAATATGATAGTAGTGGTAACGGTGGTAAAAGGTAACGGTAGCAAAGGTAATATTTTTGGTGTTTTGTAGTGATGATAACAATAGAAACAGAAAAGTAAATAAGAGAAGAACAATATATGGAAAGCTCGTAGGCAATGGATCGGTGATAGAGAATTATGTCGGATGCGGTTCATCATGTAACAGTCATAACATAGGGTGACACAAAACTAGCTCCAATTCATCAATGTAATGTAGGCATGTATTCCGAATATAGTCATACGTGCTTAAGGAAAGAACTTGCATGACATCTTTTGTCCTACCCTCCCGTGGCAGCGGGGTCCTATTGGAAACTAAGGGATATTAAGGCCTCCTTTTAATAGAGTACCGGAACAAAGCATTAACACATAGTGAATACATGAACTCCTCAAACTACGGTCATCACCGGGAGTGGTCCCGATTATTGTCACTTCGGGGTTGCCGGATCATAACACATAGTAGGTGACTATAGACTTGCAAGATAGGATCAAGAACTCTCATATATTGATGAAAACATAATAGGTTCAGATCTGAAATCATGGCACTCGGGCCCTAGTGACAAGCATTAAGCATAGCAAAGTCATAGCAATATCAATCTCAGAACATAATGGATACTATGGATCAAACCCTAACAAAACTAACTCGATTACATGATAAATCTCATCCAACCCATCACCAACCAGCAAGCCTATGATGGAATTACTCATGCACGGCGGTGAGCATCATGAAATTGGTGATGGAGGATGGTTGATGATGACTATGGCGACGGATTCCCTTCTTCGGAGCCCCGAACGGACTCCAAACCAGCCCTCCCGAGAGAGTTTAGGGCTTGGTGGCGGCTCCGTATCGTAAAACGCGATGAATCCTTCTCCCTGATTTTTTTCTCCCCGAAAGTGAATAAATGGAGTCAAGGTTGAGGTCAGTGGAGCGTCAGGGGGCCCATGAGGCAAGGGGGCACGCCCCCCACCCTCGTGGACAGGTGGTGGGCCCCCTGACGTGGATCTTTCTTCCAATATTTTTTATATATTCCAAATATTTCTCCGTTGATTTTCAGGTCATTCCGAGAACTTTTGCTCCTGCACATAAATAACACCATGGCAATTCTGCTGAAAACAGCGTCAGTCCGGGTTAGTTCCATTCAAATCATGCAAGTTAGAGTCCAAAACAAGGGCAAAAGTGTTTGGAAAAGTAGATACGACGGAGACGTATCAACTCCCCCAAGCTTAAACCTTTGCTTGTCCTCAAGCAATTCAGTTGATAAACTAAAAGAGATAAAGAAAAACTTTTACAAACTCTGTTTGCTCTTATTGTTGTAAATATGTAAAGCCAGCATTCAAGTTTCCAGCAAAGATTATGAATTAACCATAGTCACAATAACATTTAGGTCTCATGCTTACTCATATCAATGGCATAAACAACTAGTGAGCAATAATAATAAATCTCGGATGACAACACTTTCTCAAAACAATCATAATATGATATAACAAGATGGTATCTCGCTAGCCCTTTCTGAGACCGCAAAACATAAATGCAAAGCACCTTTAAAGATCAAGGACTGACTAGACATTGTAATTCATGGTAAAAGAGATCCAGTCAAGTCATACTCAATGTAAACTAACAATAATGGATGCAAATGACAGCGTTGCTCTCTAACTTGTGCTTTTTAATAAGAGGATGATGACTCAACATAAAAGTAAATGGATAGGCCCTTCACAGAGGGAAGCAGGGATTTATAGAGGTGCCAGAGCTTGGTTTTGAAATAGATATGAATAATATTTTGAGTGGTATACTTTCATTGTCAAAATAACAACCGAGAGATGGCGATATCTTCCATTCTACACACATTATAGGCGGTCCCCAAACAGAATGGTAAAGTTTATACTCCCCCTCCACCAACAAGCATCAATCCATGGCTTGCTCCAAACAACGAGTGCCTCCAACTAACAACAGTCCCGGGGGAGTTTTATTTGCAATTATTTCAATTTGATTTGCATAAAGCATGGGACTGGGCATCCCGGTGACCAACCATTTTCTGTGAGTGAGGAGCGGAGTCCACTCCTCTTGAGAATAACCCGCCTAACATGTAATATACGAACAACTCTAGTTGATACATGAGCTATTTTAGCATACAAAATAGAATGTTTATTTGAATGTTTAGAGTTTGGCACATACAAATTTACTTGGAACGGCAGGTAGATACCGTATATAGGTAGGTATGGTGGACTCATATGGAACAACTTTGGGGTTTATGGAATTGGATGCACAAGCAGTGTTCCCGCTTAGTACAAGCGAAGGCTAGCAAAAGACTAGGAAGCGACCAGCTAGAGAGCGACAACAGTTATGAACATGCATTAAAATTAATCTACACCGAATGCAAGCGTGAGTAGGATATAATGCACCATGAACATAAATATCATAGAGGCTATGTTGATTTTGTTTCAACTACATGCGTGAACATGTGCCAAGTCAAGCCACTCAAATCGTTCAAAAGAGGATACCACCCTATCATACCACATCACAACCATTTTAATAGCATGTTGGCACGCAAGGTAAACCATTATTAGCTCTTAGCTAATTAAGCATGGCATAAGCAACTACAATCTCTAATTGTCATTGCAAATATGTTTCTTTCATAATAGGCTGAATCATGAACGATGAACTAATCATATTTACAAAAACAAGAAAGGTCGAGTTCATACCAGCTTTTCTCATCTCAATAAGTTCATCATATAATCATCATTATTGCCTTTCACTTGCACGACCGAATAGTGTGGATAATAATAATAATAGTGCACGTGCATTGGACTAAGCTGGAATCTGCAAGCATTCAATTCAAGAGAGAAAACAAGGTAATATGGGCTCTTTGTTAGATCAACGATAATGCATATAAGAGACACTTTAACATTTTAATTATGGTCTTCTCCTCTCGACCCCCAGAGAACAAGAAAAGAAATACAACTATTTACACGGGAAAGCTCCCAACAAGCAAAAGAAGAACGAGAAATCTTTTTGAGTTTTCTTTTTAGTTACTACTACAAGCATGGAAAGTAAACTAATTAAAAGCTACAACTATTTTTTGTTTTTCTTAAGGTTTATTAAACACACAAGAAGAAAGCATAAAAAAGAAATAAACTAGCATGGATGATACAATGAAAAAGTACGAGCACTAACAACTAGCAATGAGTGTGTGAACATGAATGTAATGTCGGCGAGAAATACGTACTCCCCCAAGCTTAGGCTTTTGGCCTAAGTTGGTCTATGGCCACGGCTGGCCTGGCGGATATCCAAAGTTATAGTTGGGGTCGTACTGAGATGCAGCAGCTATTGCCTCATGAGTTGTCGCTTGGAGACAGGCCATCTTTGTCCTCCTCTTATACTCGTCCGCCTCCTCCCTGGTTATAACATATCTCCCTTTTGCCTGAGAGTCAAAGAAAGCAGGAGCAGGGAGAGCGACATGATAGGTGCGTCATCTATCAAAGATTAGTCGGTACTGGAGGAACTAATCGTTCCTCTCAACAAACTAATGACGAACCATGGCCTCATAATCTAAATAAACAGGAGGTAACTCAATATCATACCCACATATGGGTATATCAAGAAAATTAGCTAGATGGGTTGCATAAATTCCACCAAAGA
Source organism: Triticum aestivum (assembly GCF_018294505.1). NCBI lineage: Eukaryota > Viridiplantae > Streptophyta > Magnoliopsida > Poales > Poaceae > Triticum > Triticum aestivum. Next base: position 169,361,462 of record NC_057797.1, on the reverse strand, counting down.
AATCTCCATTAAATCTATTATTATGCAACCTACATGCAACAATGGCTCCCAAATTATAATGTTTATCTCCTAATACAGCACTCCTGAGAACAGTGAGGTCAGGGACACACATGTGACATGCTTCATCCTTACCATTTATGCACCTACCTATGAAGAGAGCAAAATAATGTATAGTAGGAAAATGAATGCTCCCTATGGTAGCTTGTGTTATATCTCTAGATTCCCCCACAGTTATACTAGCAAGAAAATCTCTAAACTCAGATTTGCGAGGCTCACTAGTGCTGCCCCATTGTAGAAGTTTGCAAGCAGTATTAAAATCCTCTAAGTCCATAGTATAAGAATTTTCATAAAGATCAAACAGGACAGTTTGAGAATTGTGTGATGATCAAAATTTAAACCTTCTTACAAAGGAATCAGTGAGATAGTGGTACTGGCGGCACTTATCTGCCTCGAAGCTCTCAAGATCAGCATTACGCACATATGTGTTAAATTCTTCCTTGATTCCTGCTCGATCCATAAAGTCCTCTGAAGGCCATTCACAAGCCTGCACTTGAGCTTCCCTCGGTGGTTCATCATCGGCATCACGTATTGCGAGCCTGGGTCCTTGCTTCCTTGAAGGACCACCTTGGTACATTTTCCTAAATATATTTCTTCCTCTGAAAAAATTCTGAAATTTTAGTAACTTCAAAATAAAAGTGAACCAAACTCAACAAAATTGATAGCAACTACTCCTACAAGTGCCTAGGGACAATATCATGCATTAAAACTACTTTTGACCACATAAATTTGACATGCAAGCTCAAGAACAGGGTCACCTAAGTAGCAAAAATATGCAATGAATAAAGAACTAGAACAAAAACTAATTGGACCATTGGAGGAGTCACATACCAAGGAACAATCCCCCAAAGCAGTTTTGTGAATGGAGCTTTGAGCAAGGAGATCGAAAACGGCAGCTAGATGAGCTTGGACTCGGGTTTGAGCTGGTTAGTGATGTTTTTGGGAGGAAGAAGGAATGTGTGGTAGCTAGGATAAGTGGAGGGGAGCCACCATGGGCCCACGAGGCAGGGGCGCGCCCAGGGGGGTAGGCCGCGCCCTGGACCCTCATGGCCAGGTGCTTGCTCCCCCTGCTGTGTCCTCAGTGCCAGATATTCTCAAATATTCTAGAAAAAATCATATTTAATTTTCAGGGCATTTGGAGAACTTTTATTTTCGGCGTATTTTTTATTGCATTGATAATTCAGAAAACAGACAGAAATTACTATTTTTGCTTTATTTAATATAAATAACAGAAAGTAAAAAGAGGGTACAGAGAGTTGTGTTATCTAAATTCGTCCATCTCATGCTCATCAAAAGGAATCCACTAACAAGGTTGATTAGGTCTTGTTAACAAACTCATTCCGAGTAACATGGAACTAGAGAAGTTTCGAATAACACTAAGTTACCTCAATGGGGATATGCACATCCCCAACAATAAGAATATCATATTTCTTCTTGACAGTAGGAAGAGGAAATTCAAAACCTCCAATAGTGATCGATGGAATTTTTCCAATAGTTTATACTATGAACTTGAGGTTGTTTCCTCGAAAAGTGTACCGTATGCTCATTGCCATTAACATGAAAAGTGACATTGCCTTTGTTGCAATCAATAACAGCCCATGCAGTATTCAAAAAGGGTCTTCCCAGAATAATAGACATACTATCATCCTCGGGAATATCAAGAATAACAAAGTCCGTTAAAATAGTAACGTTTGCAACCACAACAGGCACATCCTCACAAATACCGATAGGTATAGCAGTTGATTTATCAGCCATTTGCAAAGATATTTCAGTAGGTGTCAACTTATTCAAATCAAGTCTACGATATAAAGAGAGAGGCATAACACTAATACCGGCTCCAAGATCACATAAAGCAGTTTTAACATAGTTTCTTTTAATGGAGCATGGTATAGTTTGTACTCCGGGATCTCCTAGTTTCTTAGGTATTCCACCCTTAAAAGTGTAATTAGCAAGCAAGATGGAAATTTCAGCTTCCGGTATCTTTCTTTTATTAGTAACAATATCTTTCATATATTTAGCATAAGGATTCATTTTAAGCATATCAGTCAAACGCATACGCAAAAAGATAGGTCTAATCATTTCAGCAAAGCGCTCAAAATCCTCATCATCCTTTTTCTTGGATGGTTTAGGAGGAAAAGGCATGGGTTTATGAACCCATGGTTCTCTTTCTTTACCGTGCTTCCTAGCAACAAAGTCTCTCTTATCATAACGTTGATTCTTTGATTGTGGGTTATCAAGATCAACAACAGGTTCAATCACTACTTCATTGTCATTACTAGGTTGAGCATCAATATGAACATAATTATTAACATTATCACTAGGTTTATGCTCATTACCAGATTGTGTTTCAGCATCAGAAATATCATTGGGACTCTCAGGTGTGTCAATAACAGGTTCACTAGAAGCATGCAAAGTCCTATCATTTTTCTTTCTCTTCCTTTTAGAAGGACTAGGTACATCAATATTATTTCTCTGAGAATCTTGCTCAATTATCTTAGGATGGCCTTCAGGATACAAAGGTTCCTGAGTCATTTTACCAATTCTAGTAGCCACTCTAACAGCAAAATCATTATTTTTACTATTCAATTCATTGAGCAAATCATTCTGAGCTTTAAGTACTTGTTCTACTTGAGTGGTAATCATAGAAGCATGTTTACTAATAAGTTTTAGTTCACCTTTAACATTGGCCATATAATCACTCAAGTGTTCAATCATATAAGCATTATGTTTCAATTGTCTACCAACATAAGCATTAAAATCTTCTTGCTTAACCATAAAGTTGTCAAAATCATCTAAGCATTGGCTAGCAAACTTAGTAGGAGGGATTTCAGCTTTATCATATCTATAGAGAGAATTTACCTTTACTACCTGTGTCGGGTTATCAAGACCATGTACTTCTTCAACAGGCGGTAAATTAAGACCATGTATTTATTCAATAGGAGGTAAATTCTTAACATCTTCAGCTTTAATGCCTTTTTCTTTCATAGATTTCTTTGCCTCTTGCATATCTTCAGGACTGAGAAATAGAATATCCTTTTTCTTTGGAGTTGGCTTAGGAGTTGGTTCAGGAATTGGATCAGGGATTGGATCAGGAGTCTAATTATTTTCATTATTCAACATATTGTTCAATAGAATTTCAACTTCATCTGGTGTTCTTTCCCCGAAAACACAACCAGCACAACTATCCAGGTGGTCTCTGGAAGCATCGGTTAGTCCATTATAAAAGATATCAAGTATTTCATTTTTCTTAAGAAGATGATCAGGCAAAGCATTAAGTAATTGGAGAAGCCTCCCCCAAGCTTGTGGGAGACTCTCTTCTTCAATTTGCACAAAATTATATATTTCCCTTAAAGCAGCTTGTTTCTTATGAGCGGAGAAATATTTAGCAGAGAAGTAATAAATCATATCCTGGGGACTACGCACACAACCAGGATCAAGAGAATTAAACCATGTCTTAGCATCACCCTTTAATGAGAACGGAAATAATTTAAGGATATAATAATACCGTGTTTTCTCATCATTAGTGAACAGGGTGGCTATATCATTTAATTTAGTAAGATGTGCCACAACAGTTTCAGATTCATAGCCATAGAAAGGATCAGATTCAACCAAAGTAATTATATTAGGGTCGATAGAGAATTCATAATCCTTATCAGTAACAAAGATAGGTGAAGTAGCATAAGCAGGATCATATTTCATTCTAGCATTCAAAGTTTTTTTGTTTTAGCTTAGCTAAAAGCTTCTTAAGATCACTCCTATCATTGCAAGCAAGAAAGTCCCTAGCAGTTTCTTCATCCATAACATAACCTTCAGGAACAACAGACAATTCATATCTAGGGGGAGAATCTTCATCATCACTTTCATCAATATTACCAGTTTCAATAATTTCATGCTCTCTAGCCCTAGCAAGTTGTTCATCAAGAAATTCACCAAGTGGCACAGTAGTATCAAGCATAGAAGTAGTTTCATCATAAGTATCATGCATAGCAGAACTGGCATCATCAATAACATGCGACATATCAGAATTAATAGCAGAAGCAGGTCTAGGTGTCGCAAGCTTACTCAAACAGAAGGTGAATCAAGTGCAGAGCTAGATGGCAGTTCCTTACCTCCCCTTGTAGTTGAGGGATAAATCTTGGTTCTTGGATCTTTCAAGTTCTTCATAATGATAAGCAGATATAAATCCCAAGTGACTCAAAGAATAGAGCTATGCTCCCCGGCAATGGCGCCAGAAAATAGTCTTAATAACCCACAAGTATAGGGGATCACAACAGTTTTCAAGGGTAGAGTATTCAACCCAAATTTATTGATTCCGCACAAGCGGATCCAAAGAATATTCTCAAGTATTAGCAGTTGAGTTGTCAATTTAACCACACCTGGAAACTTAATATCTGTAGCAAAGTGTTTAGTAGCAAAGTAATATGATAGTAGTGGTAACAGTGGTAAAAGGTAACAGTAGAAAAAGTATTTTTTTTTTGGTGTTTTGTAGTGATGATAACAATAGCAACGGAAAAGTAAGTAAGCGAAGAACAATATATGGAAAGCTCGTAGGCAATGGATCGGTGATAGAGAATTATGCCGGATGCCGTTCATCATGTAACAGTCATAACATAGGGTGACACAAAACTAGCTCCAATTCATCAATGTAATGTAGGCATGTATTCCGAATATAGTCATACGTGCTTATGGAAAGAACTTGCATGACATCTTTTGTCCTACCCTCCCGTGGCAGCGGGGTCCTATTGGAAACTAAGGGATATTAAGGCCTCCTTTTAATAGAGTACCAGAACAAAGCATTAACACATAGTGAATACATGAACTCCTCAAACTACGGTCATCACCAGGAGTGGTCCCGATTATTGTCACTTCAGGGTTGCCGGATCATAGCACATAGTAGCTGACTATAGACTTGCAAGATAGGATCAAGAACTCTCATATATTGATGAAAACATAATAGGTTCAGATCTGAAATCATGGCACTCGGGCCCTAGTGAAAAGCATTAAGCATAGCAAAGTCATAGCAACATCAATCTCAGAACATAATGGATACTAGGGATCAAACCCTAACAAAACTAACTCGATTACATGATAAATCTCATCCAACCCATCACCGTCCAGCAAGCCTACGATGGAATTACTCACGCACAGCGGTGAGCATCATGAAATTAGTGATGGAGGATGGTTGATGATGACGATGGCGACGACCCCTCTCCGGAGCCCCGAACGTACTCCAGATCAGCCCTCCTGAGAGAGTTTAGGGCTTGGTGGCGGCTCCGTATCGTAAAACACGATGAATATATGGAGTCAAGGTTGAGGTCGGTGAAGCATCAGGGGGGCACGCCAAGGGGGGTAGGGCGCGCCCCCCACCCTCGTGGATAGGTGGTGGGCCCCCTGACGTGGATCTTTCTTCCAGTATTTTGTATATATTCCAAAATAATTCTCCGTCGATTTTCAGGTCATTCCGAGAACTTTTATTTCTGCACAAAAATAACACCATGGAAATTCTGCTGAAAACAACGTCAGTCCGGGTTAGTTCCATTCAAATCATGCAAGTTAGAGTCCAAAACAAGGGCAAAAGTGTTTGGGAAAGTAGATACGATGGAGATGTATCAGCCCTCCTGGGACCCAGGCTGGGGTCGTGCGCGATCGGGCGAGGCATCGAAACCCAATCATTTCCGTAGGTATGTACATCCCACACGGTGAATCCCAGAGATTATTTCCGTAGGTATGTACATCCCACACGGTGAATCCTAACGCAAATAGTTCGCTGCCGGAAGCCGTGTGTGATTGTTAGTTGATCGAACACGCCTACTTTCTAGAAACCGTGCGGGTTGTTTGAGTTCATCGCCCACGGTGCTGTTTGAGTAACTGTTTGCAATAGAAAACCCCAATAAGCAGGGTAATTAGCCTATTATTGATAATCCATGTACTAATCAAAGTGATATTTCTTATAAAACACGCCAGATATTTCATATCCGTATAAAAGCAACCAAGATTTCATAATTGAAGTACATCAGATAGCTTCGGCACTCAGTTACACCATTACCCAATAGCACCAAGTTTCACATGTAGCATCAAAAACCTTTGGAAAGTAGCATCATACACGGTACATAGACAGATGAATCTCATCTGGGAAACTGCAGAAGCGGAAGGCAAATATTGAGCCTTCAGTGATGTTGAATGTCCTTGCAACTTTAGGCCAGTGGCTATGGATAATTGCCCGCCCAACCTTCGTCCTCTTCAGCAAGACTTAAACATTGTACCATGGGTGTTGAATGAATACCTTCCTTTCCTCTTGATCATGCATGTGGTTTGAGAGGTAATCATCGGTGAACTGCTTTGAAAAGTACTGAAAACAAAGGTATGCATAAATCGTTGTTGTAAATTTTGAAACGGCGCAAGGGGTAAAAACAAGGTAAAAGAGTTGGTACCATCCTATAGTTGACCGATGTTTTCTTCATTGTGCAAACAAAGATCTTGTTGTTATTCGTCACAAGTTTCTTCATACTAACAATCTTTCTGAGTTTCTTGACTTGACTGATATTCATGGACATCTCATTTCCCCATATGCAAAATGGGTTAAACAGTGGGTCTAAGCCTCTGACAGCAGGACCTACATGTGCAAGACCAAATTGTAAGAAACCTAAATATTAGAATGATTCCTGCACTGCACAATAATGTGCTATTAGCCAAAGGACCCTGCTTGAACAAACCTCGATGGTAAACCGTAGTGTCTCCCATTGTTTCCCTGCAACACACATAAGGAAGATCTTGATCAGGTTAACTGAGAGTTGCCATACTATCAGTAGAATATGTATTGAGAATAGCCAAATTCGATTAGTGTCACATGCATAACAATACAAAATTGTACCCACAACAAATGAAAATCAAATTGCAGAACTGAACTAAACAGTTAATTAGACAGCAAACCAAATGAACCAAAATAGTTAACTGGGACGACATTGCAGAATAGAAACATGTACTAGAAGATAAGATAGTTAACAAAACAAAGAATGCTTGAGAATAGTACTACGAAATGTAGCAATTGTTGGACCAAAGTGTTAATTGAACATTACATTTCAGAGGACCAAACTGTTAACTGAACATCAGATTGCATATTAACATTATAGAGGACAAATCACTAGAAGGCACTGGTTGTGGCCTCAAGAAAACATCATGAACTATATTTTAAAGTAGACAACCGCGCAGCGGTGTCGACGGTGGCCTCGAAGACAAGGTGCTCCTCCAAGATCTAGCGTCCGACACGCATGTCAGCCATAGCGACCTCGTTCGCGCGTGCGGCCACATGCTTCTTAGCTCCACGTTATACTGCGTGTAAAATGGTTGTGGGCGGCGCTTAATTGGAGGAGGGGGCAGTGATTTCGGTGGAAGGTGTCGATCCATCAGTAGGGGCATGTGGGACGGGAAAGGAGGAGGATGGTATGGGTGGGGTGTGGATTACCTGACCATATCGATGAGGCCGCGCAGCAAGAAGAAGGGTTGGTGGCGAGGATGCCGCACAGCAAGAAGAAGGTTTGTCGGCGAGGAGGCGGCGCTGCAAGAAGAAGGGTCGCCGACGAGGAGGAGGCGCTGCAAGAAGAAGGGTAGCCGGTGAGGAGGCGGTGCTTGATATGTCTCCGTCGTATCTATAATTTTTTATTGTTCCATGCTAATATTATTCAACTTTCATATACTTTTGGCAACATTTTATACTATTTTTTGGACTAACATATTGATCCAGTGCCCAGTGCCAGTTCCTGTTTATTGCATGTTTTTTTGTTTCGCAGAATATCCATATCAAACGGAGTCCAAACGGGATAAAAACTAACGGAGATTTTTTTGGAATATATATGATTTTTGGGAAGAAAAATCCACGCGAGACGGTGCCCGAGGTGGCCATGAGGCAGGGGGCGCGCCCCTGACCCTCGTGGGCCACCCGTAAGGTGGTTGATGCCTTCTTTAGCCGCAAGAAAGCTAATATCCAGATAGAGATCATGTCAAAATTTCAGCCCAATTGGAGTTACAGATCCCCGGGAATATAAGAAACGGTGAAAGGGAAGAATCTGAGAACGCAGAAACAGAGAGAGACAGAGAGACAGATCCAATCTCAGAGGGGATCTCGCCCCTCCCGAGCCATGGAGGCCATGGACCAGAGGGGAAACCCTTCTCCCATCTAGGGAGGAGGTCAAGGAAGAAGAAGAAGGAGGGGGGCTCTCTCCCCCTCGCTTCCGGTGGCACCGGAGTGCCACCGGGGGCCATCATCATCACCGCGATCTACACCAACACCTCCGCCATCTTCACCAACATCTCCATCACCTTCCCCCCTCTATCTACAGTGGTCCACTCTCCCGCAACCCGCTGTACCCTCTACTTGAACATGGTGCTTTATTCTTCATATTATTATCCAATGATGTGTTACCATCCTATGATGTCTGAGTAGATTTTTGTTGTCCTATCGGTGGTTGACGAATTTCTATGATTGATTTAATTTGCTTGTGGTTATGTTGCTGTCCTTTGGTGCCCATCATATGAGAGCGCGCGTGGCTCACACCATAGGGTTAGTTGTATGTTGATAGGACTATGTATTGGAGGGCAAGAGTGACAGTAGCTTCAACCTAGCATAGAAATTGATGCATACGAGATTGAAGGGGGACCAATATATCTTAATGCTATGGTTGGGTTTTACCTTAATGAACGTTAGTAGTTGTGGATGCTTGCTAATAGTTCCAATCATAAGTGCATAGAATTCCAAGTCAGGGATGACATGCTAGAAGTGGCCTCTCCCACATAATACTTGCTATCGGTCTAGTAAAGTAGTCAATTTCTTAGGGGCAATTTCACAACTCCTACCACCACTTTTCCACACTCACTATATTTACTTTATTGTTTCTTTATCTAAACAGCCCCTACTTTTTATTTACATACTCTTTATTATCTTGCAAACCTATCCAACAACACCTACAAAGTACTTCTAGTTTCATACTTGTTCTAGGTAAAGCGAACGTCAAGCATGCGTAGAGTTGTATCGGTGGTCGATAGAACTTGAGGGAATATTTGTTCTACCTTTAGCTCCTCGTTGGGTTCAACACTCTTACTTATCGAAAACTGTTGCGATCCCCTATACTTGTGGGTTATCAAGACCTTTTTCTGGCCCCGCTGCCGGGGAGCAATAGCGTGGGGTGAATATTCTCGTGTGTGCTTGTTTGCTTTATCACTAAGTAATTTTTATTTGATGTTCTTAGTTGTTCTCTATCTTTAGTTATGGATATGGAACACGAAATACCAAAAAAATTAGGTGTACTTGCTACTCATGGAGATGGGGAACCTCCTAAAACCCTCGATGCTGGTTATGTGAAAAATATTATGTACTACTTTAATAATCCTGAGAAAACCCCATTCAATTATGTAATGGGAGTAACGTTGGATCAACGTGAATACTTTAGGTATTACCGCTTGACACAAAAAGGGAAACTATTATGGGATCAAATTCATATATTGAATTGGTATGCTAGGCAACTATGCTTGAGATATGATTATACTTGTTGCTCTAAGGTGAAGGCTCCACACCTTCCCTTTTCATGTGAATTTAATGATAATGAAACCTTAGCTTCTTATGCTAATGGTATATATGATTACTATGATGTGGAACAAATAGAAGAATTTGTTGCTTTTAAGGGTGCTTATGAAATTGAATCTTTGTTTGAAAAGCATGAAGCTTATGATGATGATGTTTATAGGCCTGAAAATTTAGCTATCTTAAAATATTGCTATGATAATTATGAATATAATCCCTATATTAATGCGCTTATTGAGAAAGTCTCCGTTGTACAAGAACAGACTAATATTTTGTAGGAGTCTATGGAAGAAGGAAATGATGAAAATGTGAGCTCATTGGATGAAAAAGATGAGGAGGAGAGCGAAGAACAAAAGGAGGAAGAGAGGATTAGATACCCGTGCCCACCTTCTAATGAGAGTAACTCTTCAACTCATACATTGTTTAATTTCCCTTCATGCTTACCGGAGGATGATTGCTATGATGATTGTTATGATCCCGTTGATTCTTTTGAAATATCCCTTTTTGATGATGCTTGCTATGCTTGTGGGCAAGATGACAATATGAATTATGCTTATGGAGATGAACTTGCTATAGTTCCTTATGTTAAACATGCAATTGTTGCTATTGCACCCACACATGATAGTCCTATTATCTTTTTGAATTCTCCAAACTACACTATATCGGAGAAGTTTGCTCTTATTAAGGAATATATTGATGGGTTGCCTTTTACCGTTGCACATGATGATTTTGATGAATATAATATGCATGTGATTGCTGCTCCTACTTGCAATTATTATGAGAGAGGAACTATATCTCCACCTCTCTATGTTTCCAATATGATAAAATTGCAAGAAACTATTTATACTATGCATTGGCCTTTACTATGTGTGCATGAATTGTTCTTTTATGACATGCCGATGCATAGGAAGAGAGTTAGACTTAGTTGTTGCATGATATATGTTACTTTGTGCTCACTACTAAATTACAAATCATTGTTAATTAAAATTGGCTTTGATAGACCTTGGGATCCGGGTGGATTCATTACTTGAGCACTATATGCCTAGCTTAATGGCTTTAAAGAAAGCGTTGCCAGGGAGACAACCCGGAAGTTTTAGGGAGTCATTTATTTCTGTTGAGTGCTTTCATATAGTTTAAAAACAACAAAAATAAAGAGGGGAACCCAAAACTTTTTCAAAAAGGAAAGCGAAAGTGAGAAAGACAAGCATTGTTGAAGTGGGAGCTAGCCTTGAACTTTGTTCATGCTCACGGAAACTTTGTGAATCTTGATTACATAAACTTTTCAATAAAAATAATTATCCCCTTGTACAATTCCATTGTATTATAAAAATAATGTGCCAAGGTTTGCCTTTAGGATGTTTACATTTGCTTGATGGTTTGTACGGTGCAGGACAGAAACTTTGGCTGTAGTGCGCGATTTTACATTTTTAGCTGGAATGTCAAATGGTTCTGATTATTTTTGCACTGTCTTACTATACAGATTGTTTATTTTTCCTAATTTTGGTACAATTGTTCAAGTAACAGAAGTATGGTCTAATGTTCACATTATTACAGACTGTTCTGTTTTAGACAAATTCTGTTTTTGATGCATAGTTTGCTTGTTTTGATGAAACTATCAATTTATATTAGTGGATTAAGACATGAAAAAGTTATATTACAGTAGACACAATGCAAAAACAAAATATGAATTGGTTTGCAACAGTACTTAGAGTAGTGATTTGCTTTATTATACTAACGGATCTTACCGAGTTTTCTGTCGAAGTTTTGTGTGGATGAAGTGTTCGATGATCGAGAAGATCTCGATGTGAGAAGAAGGAAGAGAGGCAAGAGCTCAAGCTTGGGGATGCCCGAGGCACCCCAAGTAAATATTGAAGGAGACTCAAGCATCTAAGCATGGGGATGCCCCGGAAGGCATCCCCTCTTTCTTGAACAAGTATCAGTATGTTTTCAGATTTGTTTCATTCATGTGATATGTGCAGATCTTGGAGCGTCTTTTGCATTTAGTTTTCATTTTTATTTTATGCACCATGCTGGTATGAGATAGTCCTTGGTTGATTTATAGAATTCTCACTGCACTTCACTTATATCTTTTGAGTATGGCTTTATAGAATGCTTCATGTGCTTCGCTTATATCATTTGAAGTTTGGATTGCCTGTTTCTCTTCACATAGGAAACCGCCATTTGTAGAATGCTCTTTTGCTTCACTTACATTTGTTAGAGCGTGAGCACATCTTTTGTAGAAAGAATTAAACTCTCTTGCTTCACTTATATCTATTTAGAGAGATGATAGGAATTGGTCATTCACATGGTTAGTCATAAAATCCTACATAAAACTTGTAGATCACTGAATATGATATGTTTGGTTCCTTGCAATAGTTTTGCGATATAAAGATGGTGATATTAGAGTCATGCTAGTGGGTAGTTGTGGATTAGTATAAATACTTGTGTTGAGGTTTGTGATTCCCGTAGCATGCACGTATGGTGAACCGTTATGTAACGAAGTCGGAGCATGATTTATTTATTGATTGTCTTCCTTATGAGTGGCGGTCGGGGACGAGCGATGGTCTTTTCCTACCAATCTATCCCCCTAGGAGCATGCACGTAGTACTTTGTTTCGATGACTAATAGATTTTTGCAATAAGTATGTGAGTTCTTTATGACTAATGTTGAGTCCATGGATTATACGCACTCTCACCCTTCCACCATGCTAGCCTCTCTAGTACCGTGCAACTTTCGCTGGTACCATAAACCCACCATATACCTTCCTCAAAACAGCCACCATACCTACCTGTCATGGCATTTCCATAGCCATTCTGAGATATATTGCCATGCAACTTCCATCATCATCATATGCATGACTTGAGCATTCATTGTCATATTGCTTTGCATGATCATAAGATAGCTAGCATGATGTTTTCATGGCTTGTCCATTTTTGATGTCATTGCTATGCTAGATCATTGCACATCCCGGTACACCGCCGGAGGCATTCATATAGAGTCATATCTTTGTTCTAGTATCGAGTTGTAATATTGAGTTGTAAGTAAATAAAAGTGTGATGATCATCATTATTAGAGCATTGCCCCAGTGAGGAAAGGATGATGGAGACTATGATTCCCCCATAAGTCGGGATGAGACTCCGGACTTAAAAAATAAATAAAAGAGGCCAAAGAAGACCAAATAAAAAGAGGCCAAAGAAGCCCACCAAAAAATATATATATATAAACAAAAAATGAGAGAAAAAGAGAGAAGGGGCAGTGCTACTATCCTTTTTCCACACTTGTGCTTCAAAGTAGCACCATGTTCTTCATATATAGAGTCTCTTGAGTTATCACTTTCATATACTAGTGGGAATTTTTATTATAGAACTCGGCTTGTATATTCCGATGATGGGCTTCCTCAAATGCCCGAGGTCTTCATGAGCAAGCAAGTTGAATGCACACCCACTTAGTTTCAGTTGGAGCTTCCATACACTTATAGCTCTAGTGCATCCGTTGCATGGCAATCCCTACTCACTCACATTGATATATATTGTTGGGCATCTCCATAGCCCGTTGATACGCCTAGTTGATGTGAGACTATCTTCTCCTTTTTGTCTTTTCCACAACCACCATTCTATTCCACCCATAGTGCTATATCCATGGCTCACGCTCATGTATTGCGTGAAAGTTGAAAAGGTTTGAGAGCGTCAAAAGTATGAAACAATTGTTTGGCTTGTCATCGGGGTTGTGCATGATGTGAATATTTTGTGTGGTGAAGATGGAGCATAGCTAGATTATATGATTTTGTAGGGATAACTTTCTTTGGCCATGTTATTTTGAAAAGACATGATTGCTTTATTAGTAGGCTTGAAGTATTATTGTTTTTATGTCAAATGATAGATTATTGCTTTGAATCACTCGTATCTTAATATTCATGCCATGATTAGATATGTGATCAAGATTATGCTAGCTAGCATCCCACATCAAAAATTATCTTTTTTATCATTTACCTACTCGAGGACAAGCAGGAATTAAGCTTGGGGATGCGGATACGTCTCCGTCGTATCTATAATTTTTGATTGTTCCATGCCAATATTATTCAACTTTCATATACTTTTGGCAACTTTTTATACTATTTTTGGGACTAACATATTGATCCAGTGCCCAGTGCCAGTTCCTGTTTATTGCATGTTTTTTTTGTTTCGCAGAATATCCATGTCAAATGGAGTCCAAACGGGATAAAAACTGACGGAGATTTTTTTTTGGAATATATATGATTTTGGGGAAGAAAAATCCACGCGAGACGGTGCCCGAGGTGGCCACGAGGCAGGGGGCACGCCTGCCCCCCTGGGCGCGCCCCTGACCCTCATGGGCCACCCGTAAGGCAGTTGCTGCCCTTCTTTTGCCGCAAGAAAGCTAATATCCGGATAGAGATCATGTCAAAGTTTTAGCCCAATCGGAGTTACGGATCCCCAGGAATATAAGAAACGGTGAAAGGGAAGAATCTGAGAACGCAGAAACAAAGAGAGACAGAGAGACAGATCCAATCTCGGAGGGGCTCTCGCCCCTCCCGTGTCATGGAGGCCATGGACCAGAGGGGAAACCCTTCTCCCATCTAGGGAGGAGGTCAAGGAAGAAGAAGAAGGAGGGGGCTCTCTCCCCCTCACTTCTGGTGGCACCGGAGTGCCACCGGGGGCCATCATCATCACCGCGATCTACACCAACACCTCCGCCATCTTCACCAACATCTCCATCACCTTCCCCCTCTATCTACAGCGGTCCACTCTCCCGCAACCCGATGTACCCTCTACTTGAACATGGTGCTTTATGCTTCATATTATTATCCAATGATGTGTTGCCATCCTATGATGTCTGCGTAGATTTTCGTTGTCCTATTGGTGGTTGATGAATTGCTATGATTGATTTAATTTGCTTGTGGTTATGTTGCTGTCCTTTGGTGCCCATCATATGAGCGCGCGCGTGGATCACACCATAGGGTTAGTTGTATGTTGATAGGACTATGTATTGGAGGGCAAGAGTGACAGAAGCTTCAACCTAGCATAGAAATTGATGCATACGGGATTAAAGGGGGACCAATATATCTTAATGTTATGGTTGGGTTTTACCTTAATGAACATTAGTAGTTGCAGATGCTTGCTAATAGTTACAATCATAACTGCATAGAATTCCAAGTCAGGGATGACATGCTAGCAGTGGCCTCTCCCACATAATACTTGCTATTGGTCTAGTAAAGTAGTCAATTGCTTAGGGGCAATTTCACAACTCCTACCACCACTTTTCCACACTCGCTATATTTACTTTATTGTTTCTTTATCTAAACAGCCCTACTTTTTATTTACGTACTCTTTATTATCTTGCAAACCTATCCAACAACACCTACAAAGTACTTCTAGTTTCATACTTGTTCTAGGTAAAGCGAACGTCAAGCATTCGTAGAGTTGTATCGGTGGTCGATAGAACTTGAGGGAATATTTGTTCTGCCTTTAGCTCCTCGTTGGGTTCGACACTCTTACTTATCAAAAACTGTTGCGATCCCCTATACTTGTGGGTTATCAGCGCTACAAGAAGAAGGGTCGCCGGCGAGGAGGTTGAGCTGCCAGTAAGCAGCAGTGAAGGTTTGAACTTGGAAAGCAAGGAGGAATAGTGGAAATGTGGCTTTTGGTAGGAGGGAGGGGGCGGGGAGATAGATATTTCCGCGGTAGCAAAAAAAAATTCGCTCGGTGCCGCGAGAAACTGATGCACAAGTGTGGTTCAAGCGGGGGCGGTGGACTGTAGACGACGAAGCTTCCTGTGTAAGCCAGATAAGACGGTGCGCCAAGATATTTTATATCGCATCCCACACGATTCTTTCTAGTAAACTGTTTGTGGTATACCTGATTTTTTTCATTATGTTTTGAAAGACAAAATGGTGTTACGGAGGGAAAGGATGGTGTTTGAATTGCTAGAACATTTACATACAGTGAACATGCAAGTAGTACATGAGTGTCGTGTTTAAATTTGGAATTATTCCGGGTTCGTTGGCATTTTTATGCATTAATTGAGTTTCTGGGCATTTAATGTGCATAATTCAAATTTGAACTACCAGCACATGCTCCAATGAACCAAAGTTTGCTGGAAAATCACATGTGTGTCTTTGGATGAATTTATAGGTCACACGCAAGAAATGGGAATAAAATTCAAACATCTGGGTGTCGTGGCTCAGCCGAAATGATTGAAAAACTTGGTTTTTTAATTCCTATAAATCCAAAACACGGCTGAAAATCATGAAACTTGGCATGGTGTCATTACATGGCACCAACATGCTGCAGTAAATTTTTTGGCCGAATTGGGACAAGCTTTAGTGTAAGCTTCTTGCAAACCGGATCTTCCCTCAAGAAGGCTCCTGGTTCCGAGAGGGAACGTGTCACCTCCATGTGCGAAACGACATACGTACACTGCCTTCTCCCGCCTTAATTTTTTTAGACAGGAAGATTAGACCAAATAGAAGTATCGTGCTAAATTTTGGAATTATTCCATGTTCGTTTGGCCTTTTTATACATTAATTGAGTTTCTGCCCATTTAATATGTATAATTCAAATTTCAACTACAAGCACGTGCTCCAGTGCACCAAAGTTGTTTGAAAAATCACATGTGTGTCCTTGGGTGAATTTCTAGGTCCCATGCAAGAGATGTGAGTGAAATTCAAACATCTGGGCGTCGTGGCTCGGCCGGAAAGATTGAGAAACTTCTGTTTTTAATTCCTGTAATTCCAAAACACGCCTGAAAATCACGAAACTTGTCATGGTCTCATGACATGGCACCAACCTGCTACGGTAATATTTTTGGCCGAATTGGCACAAGCTTTGGTGTAGTCTTCTTGCAAACCAGAGCTTCCCTCAAGAAGGCTCGTGGTTCTGAGAGGGAACGTGTCACCTCCGTGTGCAAAACGACATACGTACACTGCCTTCTCCCGCCTTAATTTTTTTACACAGCCAGACTAGACCAAATGGAAGTACCGTGCTAAATTTTGGAATTATTCCGGGTCCATTTGGCCTTTTTATACATTAATTGACTTTCTGGGCATTTAATGTGCATAATTCAAATTTGAACTACAAGCACAGGCTCCAGTGCACCAAAGTTGTTTGAAAATCACATGTGTGTCCTTGGGTGAATTTCTAGGTCCCATGCAAGAGATGGGACTGAAATTCAAACATCTGGGCGTCGTGGCTCGACTAGTAAGATTGACAAACTTGGTTTTTTAATTCCTATAATTCCAAAACATGCCTGAAAATCATGAAACTTGGCATGGTGTCATGACATGGCACCAACATGTTGCGGTAATTTTTTGGCCGAATTGGGACAAGCTTTGATGTAAGCTTCTTGCATAACGGAGCTTCCCTCAAGAAGGCTCGTGGTTCCGAGAGGGAACGTGTCACCTCCGTGTGTGAAACGACATACGTACACTGCCTTCTCTCGCCTTAATTTTTTACATAGTCAAATTAGACCAAATAGAAGTACCGTGCTAAATTTTGGAATTATTCCGGGGTCGTTTCACCTTTTTTAAACATTAATTGAGTTTCTGGGCATTTAATGTGCATAATTCAAATTTGAAATACAAGCACATGCTCCAGTGCACCAAAGTTGTTTGAAAAATCACATGTGTGTCCTTGGGTGAATTTCTAGGTCCCATGCAAGAGATTGGAGTGAAATTCAAACATTTGGGCGTCATGGCTCGGCCGGAAAGATTGAGAAACTTGGTTTTTTAATTCTTGTAATTCCAAAACACGCCTGAAATCATGAAACTTGGCATGGTGTCATGACATGGCACCAACATGTTGCGGTATTTTTTTGGCCGAATTGGGACAAGCTTTGGTGTAAGCTTCTTGCAAACCGGAGCTTCCCTCAAGAAGGCTCGTGGTTCCGAAAGGGAACGTGTCACCTCCGTGTGCGAAATGACATACGTACACTGCCTTCTCCCACCTTAATTTTTTTACATAGCTAGATTAGACCAAATAGAAGTACCGTGCTAAATTTTGGAATTATTCTGGGTTCGTTTGGCCTTTTCATACATTAATTGAGTTTCTGGGCATTTAATGTGCATAATTCAAATTTGAACTACAAGTACATGCTCCAGTGCATCAAAGTTGTTTGAAAAATCACATGTGTGTCCTTGGCTGAATTTCTAGGTCCCATGCAAGAGATGGGAGTGAAATTCAAACATCTGGGAGTCGTGGCTCGGTCAGAAAGATTGAGAAACTTGGTTTTTTAATTCATGTAATTCCAAAACACGCCTGAAAATCATGAAACTTGGCATGGTCTCATGACATGGCACCAACATGTTGTGATAATTTTTCTGTCCAATTTGTGAAGGCGGACACATTAACAATCAACAAAGTCATTTTGGAACAAGTGCTGTCACATTACAAATAGGAAATGCAAGTATTATTGAAACCATGGGCGTTCGACTTACCAATTACATGCGGCCACGTGTTCCCTTTTTTTATTGGCTAGGAGGTGTCGTGCGGGGTTGCTATTTGAGTAAGGGAGGCGTGCGATCAGACCCCTGAGCGTGCTCATCGGGAGGAGAGCCCTTTTGACTGCTACCCACCGCGCACCTCCCTCCTAACGTCTCCATTAATGGCGCCCGAGGTCAAAATTTACTGACGGTTATAAGTGCGGCACTATTCTCGGAAGGCGTGACGTGGGCACGTACGCCTTCTTGGCCGCGTACGTGGTGTTTGCACCATAGGGTGCACCGCAATAGGAAATGTCAGCACCATCACGCACGGTTCTTTTAATTAGAATGTGTGTGCCCGTCTAGCTCACACACGTTGATCTATCTAACTGTTTCAGTTTGTTGTGGCTAATCACAAACAGTTCATCCATGTGAAGTGTATGCCATCAATCGCAGACACTTTGATCTGGCTGACCTGTTTCTGTTCTAATGCCTAATCACAAATAGTTAATCCTTATAAAGCATATGCCCTCAATCACACACACCTTGATCTGGCTGACCGTTTCTTTTGTGTTGCCTAATCACAAACAGTTCATCCGAGTGAACCGTATGTTGTGTATCGCACACGCCTTCATCTGGCTACCCGTTTCTTTTGTTCCTCCTCATCGCAAATAGTTAATTGAACTGAACTATATGCCCTTCATCGCACACGAAACTAAAACCTGAACCGTGTTTGATGCATCCGTCATCGCAAACGTTTTACACATTTCTGACGGTTTTCATACAGCACCGTTTGCGACTATTGCATCACACACAGTTTCTCGAAGGGTCTCTGATCGTAGTATCGCGTTAGCAACATCCTGCAGTAGTGTGATCATAAACTCAAAGTTCATCGATCCCAACAAACACACCGCAAAAGAGTTACATCATATGGATCTCCAAGATACCATTGTATTGAGAATCAAGAGAGAGAGAGATGAAGCCATCTAGCTACTAACTACGGACCCGAAGGTCTACAAAGAACTACTCACGCATCATCGGAGGGGCACCAATGGAGGTGGTGAACCCCATTTGAGATGGTGTCTAGATTGGATCTGGTGGTTCTGGACTATGCGGTGGCTGGATGAATATTTCGTCGACTCCCCTAGGGCTCTGGAAATATTGGGGTATTTCTAGAGCAAAGAGGCGGTCCAGGGGGCACCCGAGGTGGGCACAACCCACCAGGGCGCGCTTGGGCCTCCTGGCACGCCCTAGTGGGTTGTGCCTCCCTCGAGGCACCCCTAGGTGCAGCCAGGGCCCGTTGTGTTCCTTTTGGCCCATAAAAATTCTCCATCAAGTTTCGTGGCATTTGGACTCCGTTTGATATTGATTTTCTGCGATGTAAAAAACATGGAAAAACAACAACTGGCACTTGGCATTATGTCAATAGGTTAGTACTAAAAAGGATATAAAATGATTATAAAACATCCAAGATTGATAATATAACAACATTGCACAATAAAAAATTATAGATACGTTGAAGACGTATCAGCATCCCCAAGCTTAACTCCTACTCGTCCTCGAGTAGGGAAGTGATAAAAACAGAATTTTTGATGTGGAATGTTGCCTAACATGTCATATCATATTTCTTTCTTTATAGCATGGACATTTGGACTTTTATATTATTCAAAGCAATAGTCTAGTTTTGACATGATAATTTAAATAGTCAAGCATATCAACACGCAACCATGTCTTTCAAAATATCAACGCTAAAATAAGTTATCCCTAGCCCGTCATGCTCAACCATTGATCCATTCATGAAACACACTCGCATATTAGCTATTTCCAATACTCAAGTACGATCATATTGCCTCCTAGTTGGTGCTTTTATAAGAGAAGATGGAGACTCAAATTCAAAAAAAATGCATAAAGTAAAAGATAGGCCCTTCGCAGAGGGAAGTAGGGATTTGTAGAGGTGTCGGAGCTCAAAGCAAAAAACTTAGAGATAAAAACATTTTGGGAGGTGTATCCATCCCACCAATGAAAACGACTTAGAGTTCCCAATACTTTTCATGCTTAGATATATCATAGGCGGTTCCCAAACAGAAAATATAGTTTATTCCTTTTTCCACCATACTTTCACTTTCCATGGCTAGCCGTATCTACGGTTGCCCTCCATACCAACACTTCCCAAGGAATTTATTATTTGACAACATAAAGTAAATTCATTTTTGCATTTCGGGACTGGGCATCCCAAATACCTTTGCCTTACTCTCGTGCAATGACAAGTGAATAAACACTCATCTTGAGAATAACACATCTAGCATGGAAAATATTGGCCACCCCTCACCGCTCCGCGAGCGAAACAAACACGCAAAAGAGAAGTTTATTTTTGAAAATTAGAGATGGCACATGCAAATTTGCTTAGAACAGCAAAATGATACCGGTAGGTAGATATAGTGGACTCATGTGGCAAAACTGGGATAAAGGTTTTTGGATGCACAAGTAGTGATCATACTTAGTGCGAAATGAAGGCTAGCAAAAGATTGGGAAGCGACCAACTAAGAAACAAATAATCTCATAAGCGAGCATTAAGCGTAACTAACACCAAATAATGCACCACAGGTAGGATATAATTTCATTGCATAATTATTGACTTTCTTTCTTGCATAGGGAATCACAAACCTTAACACCGATATTCTTACTAAAGCATAATTACTCATCAAGATGACTCACATATCACATCATCATATCTCAAAACTATTACTAAGAATCAAGTTTATTTTGTCCAATGATCTTCATGACAGTTTTTATTATATCCTTCTTGGATATCTATCACTTTGGAACTAATTTTCATATGTTGCTTTCGACAAGCTCAAACAAATATAAGTGAAGATCATGAGCATAATATTTCTTTCTCTCAAATTAATTTAAGTGAAGCAAGAGAGAATTTCTTGAAAATTTTACTAACTCTCAAATAAATCTAAGTGAAGCAAGAGAGCATTTCTTCAAAAATACTAAGCACACCGTGCTCAAAAAGATATAAGTGAAGCACTAGAGCAAATCCATTGCCCATAAAAATTTAAGTGAAGCATAGAGAGCAATTCTAACAAGTCATGACGTAATTTTGGCTCTCTCAAATAGGTGTGTCCAGCAAGGGATCAAGACTTAAAACACAAAATAAAAGAAGAAAAGACCCATATCATACAAAACTCTCCAAGCAAAACACATAGTATGTGACGAAAAAATATAGTTTCGAGTAAAATACTGATGGTTGTTAGAAGAAAGAGTGGATGCCACTCGGGGGCATCCCCAAGCTTAGTTGGTTGCTCATTTTTGGATAATAGCTCGGGATGTCGGGGCATCCCCAAGCTTAGGCTCTTCTAATCCTTATTCCTTCATCCATCGTAAGATAGCCCAAAACTTGAAAACTCCAATCACACAAAACTCAACAAAACCTTCGTGAGATCCGTTAGTATAAGAATAATAAATCACTACTATAAGTGTTGTATCAAACCAATTCATATTTTGTTCGTATATTATATCTACTATATTCCAACTTTTTCATGGCAAAAACTCATCAAAGAAAACCATAGAGCCATCAAAATAAGCACACAACACAAAGAAACAAAATCTGTCAAAACAGAACAGTCTGTAGAAATCTGACTATTTCGAATACTTCTGTAACTCCAAAAATTCTGAAAAATTAGGATGACCTGAGCAATTTGTATATTGATCTACTGCAAGTGGTATGGGTATTTTATTGCTCTCTGATAAAAAAGTAAATTATTTTTGTGAGTGCAAAAGTTTCTGTTTTTCAGCAAGATCAAACAACTATCACCCAAGAAGATCCTAAAGGCTTTACTTGGCACAAACACTAATTAAAACATAAAAACACAATCATAATAGTAGCATAATCATGCTAACACACAAAAAACAGGAAGCAAAAAGAAAAAATAAAATTTATTCATCGGGTTGCCTCCCAACAAGCGCTATAGTTTTACACCCTTAGCTAGGCATAAGATTTCAATGATGCTCACACAAAAGATAATAATTGAAACGAAGAGAGCATCATGAAGCATATGACAAACACATTTAAGTCTAACATAATTCCTATGCATAGGAATTTTATAAGCAAACAAATTATCAAGAAAAGAAACATCTAACATATGCAAAGAAGAGGAATAAAATATTGACGATCTCAACATAACAAGAGGTAATTTTGTAACATGAAAATTTCTATAACCATATTTTCCCCTCTCATAATAATTATATGTAGGATCATAATCAAATTCAACAATATAACTACCACATAAAATATTCTCTTCATGATCCACATGCATGCAAAGTTGACACTCTTCCAAAATAGTGGTATTATCATCAAATAAAGTCATGACCACTCCAAACCCACTTTTATCAAAAATTTCATAAGATTCAACACTCTCCAAATATGTGGGATTATGTTTAGCTAAAGTAGACACTCTTCCAAACCCACTTTCAATATTATTACAAACATATTCATCATGAGGCTTAAATAAATTTTCAAGATCATAAGAAGAATCACCCCAATCATGATCATTGCAACAAGTAGTGGACATAGCAAAATTAGCATCCCCAAGCTTGGGGTTTTGCATATTATTAGCACAATTGACATTAATAGAATTTATAGTAAAATCATTGCAATCATGCTTTTCATTCAAGAAGCTATCATGAATCACTTCATAAATTTCTTTATCACAATTTTAAGATTCACGAACCTCAAGCAAAATTTCATAAAGATAATCTAGTGCACTCAACTCACTAGCAATTGGTTCATCATAATTGGATCTCTTAAAAAGATTAGCAAGTGGATGTGGATCCATATCAATAGATCTTTAGCAAGCGAAGATGCAAGCAAATAGAAGACACATGGCAACACAAGCAAACATAGAAAACAAGAGATCTGAGAACAAGGCAAACGAAAAAGAGGGGCGAATAAAACGGCAAATTTTTGTGAAGTAGGGAGAGGAAAACGAGAGGCAAATGGAAAATAACGTAAATTGCGAGGAGATGAGATTTGTGATTAGGAACCTGGTATATGTTGAAGATCCTACCCAGCAACGGCACCAGAAATTCCTTTTAATGTCGCTTGAAGCTACGTCGGTATTTCCCCAAAGAGGAAGGGATGATGCAGCACAGCGGCGGTATGTATTTCCCTCAGATGTGAAACCAAGGTTATTGAACTAGTAGTAGAACCAAGCAACACAACATAAACATCATCTGCACACAAATAACAACTTCTCGCAACCCGACGTGTTAAAGGGGTTGTCAATCCCTTCCGGGGTATGGCGCCTCAAGATAGGCAAACAGACGTGAGGTAAATTTGTAGTAGATTGATAGATCGAACGCCAAATAAATAAATAAGAATAAATTGCAGCAAATTATTTTTGGATTTTTGGTTTAGTAGATCTAAAAATAAACGTAAAGGAAAATAGATGGCAAAGGCAAATAATATGAGAAAGAGGCCCGGGGGGCGTAGGTTTCACTAGTGGCTTCTCTCGAGAAAAATAGCAAACGGTGGGTGAACACATTACTGTTGGACAATTGATAGAACTTCAAATACTTATGACGATATCCAGGCAATGATCATTATATAGGCATCACGACCAAGATTAGTAGAACGACTCCTGCCTGCATCTAGTACTATTACTCCACACATCGACCGCTATCCAGCATGCATCTAGTGTATTAAGTTCATGGAGAAACGGAGTAATGCAATAAGAATGATGACATGATGTAGACAAGATCTATCTATGTAGAGATAGACCCCATTGTTATATCCTTAGTACCAACGGTACATACGTGTCGATTCCCTTTCTGTCACTGGGATCAAGCACCATAAGATCGAACCCACTACAAAGCACCTCTTCCCATTGCAAGATAAATAAATCAAGTTTGCCAAAAAAACCAAATATCGGAGAAGAAATACGAGGCTATAAGAGATCATGCATAAAAGAGATCAAAGAAACTCAAATACTTTCATGGATATAAAAAGATAGATCTGATAATAAACTCAAAGTTCATCGATCCCAACAAACACACCGCAAAAGATTTACATCATATGGATCTCCAAGAGACCATTCTATTGAGAATCAAGAGAGAGAGAGAGATCAAGCCATCTAGCTACTAACTACGCACCCGAAGGTCTACAAAGAACTACTCATGCATCATCGGAGAGGCACCAATGGAGGTGGCGAACCCCATCCGAGATGGTGTCTAGATTGGATCTGGTGGTTCTGGACTCTGCGATGGCTGGATGAATATTTCGACGACTTCCCTAGTGTTCTGGAAATATTGGGGTATTTATAGAGCAAAGAGGCGGTCCGGGGGTCACCCGAGGTGGGCACAACCCACCAGGGCGCGCTTGGGCCACCTGGCATGCCCTGGTGGGTTGTGCCACCCCCCAGGCGCAGCCAGGACCCTTTGTGTTCCTTTTGGCCCAGAAAAATTCTCCGTAAAGTTTCGTGGCATTTGGACTCCGCTTGATATTGATTTTCTGTGATGTAAAAACATGGAAAAAACAGCAGCTGGCACTTGGCAATATGTCAGTAGGTTAGTATCAAAAAATGATATAAAATGACTATAAAATGATTATAAAATATCCAAGATTGATAATACAACAACATGGAACAATCAAAAATTATAGATACGTTGGAGACGTATCAATACATAGACAAAACACAATGTCCCTAGTAAGCCTCTACTAGACTAGCTCGTTAATCAAAGATGGTTAAGTTTCCTAACCATAGACATGTGTTGTCATTTGATGAACGGGATCACATCATTAGGAGAATGATGTGATGGACAAGACCCATCTGTTAGCTTAGCATAATGATCGTTAAGTTTTATTGCTATTGCTTTCTTCATGACTTATACATATTCGTTTAACTATGAGATTATGCAACTCCCGAATACCGGAGGAACACCTTGTGTGCTATCAAACATCACAACGTAACTGGGTGATTATAAATATGCTCTACATGTGTCTCTGAAGGTGTTTGTTGGGTTGGCATAGATCAAGATTAGGATTTGTCACTCCGAGTATCAGAGAGGTATCTCTAGGACCTCTCGGTAATGCACATCATAATAAGCCTTGCAAGCAATGTGACTAATGAGTTAGTTACGGGATGATGCATTACAGAACGAGTAAAGAGACTTTCCAGTAACGATATTGAACAAGGTATGGAGATACCGACGATCAAATCTCGGGCAAGTAACATACCGATGACAAAGGGAATAACGTATGTTGTCATAACGGTTTGACTGATAAAGATCTTTGTAGAATATTTAGGAGCCAATATGAGCATCCAGGTTCCTCTATTGGTTATTGACCGGAGATGTGTCTCAGTCATGTCTACATAGTTCTCGAACTCGTAGGGTCCGCACGCTTAAAGTTTCATGACGATTTGTATTATGAGTTATGTGATTTGATGTACCAAAGGTTGTTCGGAGTCCCGGATGAGATCACAGACATGACGAGGAGTCTCGAAATGGTCGAGACGTAAAGATCGATATATTGGTAGGCTATATTCGAACATCGGAAAGGTTTCGAATGATTCGGGTATTTTTCGGAGTACGGAGAGTTACGGGAATTCGCTAGGGGAAGTAATGGGACTTAATGGGCCATACGGGAAAGGAGAGAAGGGCCTCAAGGAGTGGTTGTGCCCCCCCATGGGTTGGTCCAAATTGGACTAGGGAGGGGGCGACGCCCCCCCCCCCTTTCCTTCTCTCCCTCTCCCCCTTCCTTCTTCTCCTACTCCAACTAGGGAAAGGGGGAAACCTACTCCTACTAGGAGTAGGAATCCCCCTTGGGGCGCGCCATAGAGAGGGCCGACCCTCCCCTCCTCCACTCCTTTATATACGGGGGAGGGGGCACCGCATAGATACACAAGTCAACGGTTGTCTTAGCCGTGTGCGGTGCCCCCCTTCACAGATTTCCACCTCGGTCATATTGTTGCAGTGCTTAGGCGAAGCCCTGCACCGGTAACTTCATCATCACCGTCACCACGTCGTCGTGCTGACGAAAATCTCCCTCGGCCTCAACTGGATCAAGAGTACGAGGGACGTCACCGAGCTGAACGTGTGCATATCGTGGAGGTGCGGTATCTTTGCTGCTAGGATCAGTCGGATCATGAAGACATACGACTACATCAAGCGCGTTGTCATAACGTTTCCGCTTTCGGTCTACAAGGTCACGTGGACAACACTCTCCCCTCTCGTTGCTATGCATCACCTAGATGGATCTTGCGTGTACGTAGGAATTTTTTGAAATTACTGTGTTCCCCAACAGTTGCATTCGAGCTAGGTCTATGCGTAGATGTTATATGCACGAGTAGAACACAAAGAGTTGTGGGTGATGATAGTCATACTACTTACTAGCATGTCATACTTTGATTCGGTGGTATTGTTGGATGAAGCGGCTTAGACCGACATTATGCGTATTCTTACGCGAGACTAGTTCTACCGACGTGCTTCGCACACAGGTGGCAAGTGGGTGTCTGTTTCTCCAATTTTAGTTGAATCGAGTGTGACTACGCCCGGTCCTTGTTGAAGGTTAAAATAGCAAACTTGATGAAAAATCATTATGATTTTGATGCGTAGGTAAGAACGGTTCTTGCTAAGCCCGTAGCAGCCACGTAAAACTTACAACAACAAAGTAGAGGATGTCTAACTTGTTTTTGCAGGGCATGTTGTGATGTGATATGGTCAAGACGTGATGAGATATAATTTGTTGTATGAGATGATCATGTTTTGTTGAAGTTATTGGCAACTGGCAGGAGCCTTATGGTTCTCTCTTCATTGCATAAGATGCAAGCACCATATAATTGATTTACTTTATCGCTATACGATAGCAATAGTTGCAAAAGAAATAGTTGGTGAGACGATGATGTGACTACACATTGATAGAAATAAAGATGATGGGGATCATGGTGTCATGCCGGTGACGATGGAGATCATGACGGTACTTTGGAGATGGAGATCAAAGGCACAAGATGATGATGGCCATATCATGTCACATATTTTGATTGCATGTGATGTTTATCTTTTATGCATCTTATTTTGCTTAGTACTTCGGTAGCATTATAAGATGACCCCTCACTAAATTTCAAGGTATAAGTGTTCTCCCTGAGTATGCACCGTTGCGACAGTTCTTCGTGCTGAGACACCACGTGATGATCGGGTGTGATAAGCTCTACGTTCACATACAATGGGTGCAAGCCAATTTTTCATGTGCAGAATACTCGGGTTAAACTTGACGAGCCTAGCATATGCAGATATGGCCTCGGAATACTGAGACCGAAAGGTCGAGCGTGAATCATATAGTAGATATGATCAACATAGTGATGTTCACCATTGAAAACTACTCCATCTCACATGATGATCGGACATGGTTTAGTTGATGTGGATCACGTGATCACTTAGATGATTAGAGGGATGTCTGTCTAAGTGGGAGTTCTTAAGTAATATGATTAATTGAACTTTAATGTATCATGAACTTAGTACATGATAGTATTTTGCATATCTATGTTGTAGATCAATAGCTCGGGTATAGCTCCCTGTTTTATTTTTTGATATGTTACTAGAGAAAAATAAGTTGAAAGATGATAGTAGAAATGATGCGGACTAGGTCCGTGATCTGAGGATTGTCCTCATTGCTGCACAGAAGAATTATGTCCTTGATGAACCACTAGGTGATGGACCTATTGCAGGAGCAGATGCAGACGTTATGAACGTTTGGCAAGCTCGGTATGATAACTACTTGATAGTTTAGTGCACCATGCTTTACGGCTTAGAACCGGGACTTCAAAAATGTTTTGAACGTCACAGAGCATATAAGATGTTCCAAGAGCTGAATTGGTATTTCAGACTCATGCCCGAGTCAAGAGGTATGAGACCTCTGACAAGTACTTTGCCTACAAGATGGAGGAGAATAGCTCAACCAGTGAGCATGTGCTTAGATTGTCTGAGTACTACAATTGCTTGAATCAAGTGGGAGTTAATCTTCCATATAAAATAGTGATTGACAGAGTTCTCTAGTCACTATCACCAAGTTACTAGAACTTCATGATGAACTATAATATGCAAGGGATGACAAAAACGATTCCCGAGCTCTTGGTGATGCTGAATCGACAAAGGTAGAAATCAAGAAAAGCATCAAATGTTGATAGTTGACAAAACCACTAGTTTCAAGTAAAAGGGCAAGGGAAAGAAAGGGAACTTCAAGAAGAATGGCAAGCAAGTTGCCACTCTCATGAAGAAGCCCAAAGATAGACCCAAGCCTGAAACTGAGTGCTTCTACTGCAATGGAAATGGTCACTGGAAGTGGAACTATCCCAAATACTTGGCGGATAATAAGGATGGCAAAGTGAACAAAGGTATATTTGATATACATGTTATTGATGTGTACTTTACTAGTGTTTATAGCAACCCCTCAATGTTTAATATTGGTTCGGTTGCTAAGAGTAGTAACTCAAAACGGGAGTTGCAAAATAAGCAGAGGCTAGTTAAGGGCGAGGTGATGATGTGAGTTGGAAGTGATTACAAGGTTGATAAGATGACCATCACACACTCCCTTTACCTTAGGGATTAGTGTTGAACCTAAAATAAATGTTATTTGGTGTTTGCGTTGAGCATAAATATGATTGGATTATGTTTATGTTGGGTAACGTAGCAGAAATTCAAAATTTTCCTATGTGTCACCAAGATCTATCTATGGAGAAACCAGCAACGAGGGGAAGGAGAGTGCATCTACATACCCTTGTAGATCGCTAAGCGGAAGCGTTCAAGTGAACGGGGTTGATGGAGTCATACTCGTCGTGATTCAAATCACCGATGATCCTAGTGCCGAACGGACGGCACCTCCGCGTTCAACACACGTACAGCCCGGTGACGTCTCCCATGCCTTGATCCAGCAAGGAGAGAGGGAGAGGTTGAGGAAGACTCCATCCAGCAGCAGCACAACGGCGTGGTGGTGGTGGAGGAGCGTGGTAGTCCAGCAGGGCTTCGCCAAGCACCGCGGAAGAGGAGGAGTACGAGAGGTAGGGCTGCGCCAAGAGGGAGAAGTGCTCGTGTCTATAGCAGCCCCAAACCTCAAATATATATAGGGGAGGGAGAGGGCTGCGCCCCCATCTAGGGTTTCCCCCCCCCCAAGGGGTGCGGCCAACCCTAGATGGGGCTTGGGGAGGCGGCCAAGAGGGGAGAGAGGGGAGGCGCCCACTAGGTGGGCCTTAAGGCCCATCTGGACTAGGGTTTGCCCCCTCCCACTCTCCCTTGCGCCTTGGGTCCCTTGTGGGGGCGCACAAGCCCACCTAGGGGCTGGTCCCCTCCCACACTTGGCCCATGCAGCCTTCTGGGGCATGTGGCCCTACTTGGTGGACCCCCGGGACCCTCCCGGTGGTCCCAGTACATTACCGATATCGCCCGAAACTTTTCCGGTGACCAAAACAGGACTTCCCATATATAAATCTTTACCTCCGGACCATTCCAGAACTCCTCGTGACGTCTGGGATCTCATCCGAGACTCCGAACAACATTCGGTAACCACATACAAGCTTCCTTTATAACCCTAGCGTCATCGAACCTTAAGTGTGTAGACCCTACGGGTTCGGGAGACATGCAGACATGACCGAGACGTTCTCCGGTCAATAACCAACAACGGGATCTGGATACCCATGTTGGCTCCCACATGTTCCACGATGATCTCATCGGATGAACCATGATGTCAAGGACTCAATCGATCTCGTATACAATTCCCTTTGTCTAGCGGTATTTTACTTGCCCGAGATCCGATCGTCGGTATACCGATACCTTGTTCAATCTCGTTACCGGCAAGTCTCTTTACTCGTTCCGTAACACATCATCCCGTGATCTTGGTCACATTGTGCACATTATGATGATGTCCTACCGAGTGGGCCCAGAGATACCTCTCCGTTTACACGGAGTGACAAATCCCAGTCTCGATTCGTGCCAACCCAACAGATACTTTCGGAGATACCTGTAATGTACCTTTATAGCCACCCAGTTACGTTGTGACGTTTGGTACACCCAAAGCATTCCTACGGTATCCGGGAGTTGCACAATCTCATGGTCTAAGGAAAAGATACTTGACATTAGAAAAGCTTTAGCATACGAACTACACGATCTTTGTGCTAGGCTTAGGATTGGGTCTTGTCCATCACATCATTCTCCTAATGATGTGATCCTGTTATCAACGACATCCAATGTCCATAGCCAGGAAACCATGACTATCTGTTGATCACAACGAGCTAGTCAACTAGAGGCTCACTAGGGACATATTGTGGTCTATGTATTCACACGTGTATTACGATTTCCGGATAA